>NC_092741.1:6121585-6141585 GCF_047496795.1 Chiloscyllium punctatum
CCTTCCCAGGAACTGGTCTGGGGAATGTTTATTCCAATCCCTCTATGGTAATAACGTGTTTCCTGAGACCCAGGAGTCCAGAACTACACTGAGTACTCTGGGTGCAGTCTCACCAAGGTCCTGTGTAGCTGTTTGGTGACGTTCTCCACCCAGGCCTGAACTCTTATCCTTTTCAAAGTTTCACTCGTCTTTTCAGTAAAGTCACTTGATTTCAGGTCACCAGCAGGTCAACCACTTTTAAACTTGTGGCATCTTGGAAATTTTGTCAACATCAATCCGAGAGGAGATGTCCCAACCAATTCTCACCTTGTGTTGTTGACAGGGTCCGTAGGGGTGAGTGTGTTTCTCAGAGAGGCAGAGGTGTCGTCTGGGACTCAGCAGGTTAATGTTTGGGAGGGTGTGAGTTGTGTCGGTGCTCTTACCCATTTGCTCACTCTAACAGGTATGTTGTGTGCAGAGGGCTGAAGGCAGGGACAGAGACTGTGCGGGATTACCTCTTCACTGTCAATCTGAAGCTGAATTTACTGAAATCCAGTGACCAGGATGTGAGCACTGTGGTCCCCCTCAGCATTCTCAAATCTGACAGCAGCTTCTCCCAATTCCATGGTGCAATCAAACGAGTGGTAGGTGGGCTCTTCACTGCCGCGGTCAGCCTGGCTCTTCACTGCCGCGGTCAGCCTCGGCCCTTCCCTGCCCCGGTCAGCCTCGGCCCTTCCCTGCCGCGGTCAGCCTCGGCCCTTCCCTGCCGCGGTCAGCCTCGGCCCCTTCCCTGCCGCGGTCAGCCTCGGCCCTTCCCTGCCGCGGTCAGCCTCGGCCCTTCCCCTGCCCCGGTCAGCCTCGGCCCTTCCCTGTCGCGGTCAGCCTTGGCTCTTCACTGCCGCGGTCAGCCTTGGCTCTTCCCTGTCGCGGTCAGCCTCGGCCCTTCCCCTGCCGCGGTCAAGCCTCGGCCCTTCCCTGCCGCGGTCAGCCTCGGCCCTTCCCTGCCGCGGTCAGCCTCGGCTCTTCCCTGCCGCGGTCAGCCTCGGCCTTCCCTGCCGCGGTCAGCCTTGGCCCTTCCCTGCCGCGGTCCAGCCTTGGCCCTTCCCTGTCGCGGTCAGCCTTGGCTCTTCCCTGTCGCGGTCAGCCTTGGCTCTTCACTGCGCGGTCAGCCTTGGCTCTTCCCTGTCGCGGTCAGAGCCTTGGCTCTTCCCTGTCGCGGTCAGCCTCGGCCCTTCCCTGCCCGCGGTCAGCCTCGGCCCTTCCCTGCCCGCGGTCAGCCTCGGCCCTTCCCTGCCGCGGTCAGCCTCGGCTCTCTCTTCCCTGCCGCGGTCAGCCTCGGCCTTCCCTGCCGCGGTCAGCCTCGGCCCCTTCCCTGCCGCGGTCAGCCTCGGCCCTTCCCTGCCGCGGTCAGCCTCGGCCTTCCCTGCCGCGGTCAGCCTCGGCCCTTCCCTGCCGCGGTCAGCCTCGGCCCTTCCCTGCCGCGGTCAGCCTCGGCCCTTCCCTGCCGGCGGTCAGCCTTGGCCCTTCCCTGCCGCGGTCAGCCTGGGCTCTTCCCTTGGTGTTTGTATCTTTGAACCACTCCCAACCCAGTTTCCATGTTCTCCAATCTGTCCGCTATGGCATCCCGGGTCTCCCCCACCGTTGTTACCCTCTGTATGAACCCACTCTTCAAACTCCCCCTCTCTCTCTCCTGTCCTGTCTCTCTCTCTCTCTCCCCCTCTTCCCCTCACTTCTCTCCCCCTTTTTCTCCCTGTCTCATGGCAGATATCTGAAACCGTTCCCCACTAGCAGGTTGATTGGGTGACATGGTGGCTCAGTGCTGCTGCCTCACAGCACCAAGGACCGAAGTTTGATCCCAGCTTCGGGCGACTGTCTGTAGGGAGTTTTCACCTTCTCCCTGTGTCTGTCTGGGTTTCCTCCCACAGTCCCACAATGTGGATTGACCATGTAGAGGTGCAGGGTTACAGGCTGACGAGCTGTTTGGAGGGTCAGTGCCAACGTGATGGGCCCTTACACTGTCGAGATTGAGAGTCTCGGAATGAAGCCTTATCACCTCCAATCACTCCATCAGTAAATACCTTACCCGATCTCCCCCACCTTCCCCCCCCCCCCCCCCCCCCCCAGCCGGTGCCTTACCTGATCCCCCCCCCCCCCCCCAGCCGGTGCTTACCTGACCCCCCCCCCCCCCCCCCCCAGCCGGTGCCTTACCTGATCCCCCCCCCCCCCCCCCCCCCCCCCAAGCCGGTGCCTTACCTGATCCCCAGCCGGTGCCTTACCTGATCCCCCCCAAGCCGGTGCCTTACCTGATCCCCCCCCCCCCCCCCCCCCCCAGCCGGGTGCCTTACCTGATCCCCCCCCCCCCCCCTCCCCCAAGCCGGTGCCTTACCTGATCCCCCCCCCCCCCCCCCCCCCCCCAGCCGGTGCCTTACCTGATCCCCCCCCCCCCAGCCGGTATCTCTGCCAGATGGATTCCTAATAAAACACGATGTATGGCCTTCATCTTGCTCAACCATCCAGTAACATCATGGCTGATCTGATTTGTCTACTTACATCTACATTCCCACCTCTCCTGCATCATCGATTCAAACATATTCAAGGGTTTGGCTTCCACCAGCTGGTCAGGGTTCCAAAACAACTCTCCAACAGAGAGAGGGTGCTCCTTGTTTCTGTTTGTCACAGAGTGACCCTGACCCCACTCATGGTTTTGCCCAGAAGAGGAAGCATCCTCTCTGTCTAACCTCAAAGTCTCACATGTTACAATCCAGTCCCTCCTTACTTTCTAAACTGGAGTGGATACCCCCCCCCACCCCCCCCAGTCTGTGTTTGCTCACGGGATAATCCAAGCATTCCAGCTACTGGCTGTGTAAAACTGATCTGAACTCTCTTCAATCGTACCTAAAACAAGAACACCACACTGTACCCAGTAATCCACATGTGATCATCTACATAACTGAAACAGAATCGCAGTATTCTGTTCCCCCTCCCGATATAGAGGATCTACACAGACTGGAGAGTTGGGCAGAAAAGTGGCAGATGGAGTTCAATCCAGACAAATGTGAGGTGATGCATTTAGGCAAGTCTAAGTCTACAGTGAATTATACAATGAATGGAAGAGCCTTGGGAAAAGTTGCTGGGCAGAGAGATCTGGGAGTGCAGATCCACTGTACCCTGAAGGTTGCTGCACAGGTGGATAGAGTGGTCAAGAAGGCATATGGTATGCTTGCCTTCACTGGATGGGGTATTGAGTATAAGAGCTGGCAGGTCATGTTAAAATTGTACAAGACATTGGTTTGGCCGCATTTAGAATACTGTGTACAGTTCTGGTCGCCACATTCCCAAAAGGATGTGGACCCTTTGGAGAGGGTGCAGAGAAGGTTCACCAGGATGTTGCCTGGTATGGAAGGTGCTAGCTATGAAGAGAGGTTGAGTAGGTTAGGTTTGTTTTCATTAGATAAAAGCAGATTGAGGGGGGACCTGAGTGAGGTTTACAAAATCATGAGGGTAGAGACAGGGTGGATAGAGACAAGCTTTTTCCCCAGGGTGAGGGATTCAATAACGAGAGGTCGCGCTTTCAAGGTGAGAAGTGCAAAGTTTAAGGGGGATACACGCGGCAAGTACTTCACACAGAGGGCGGTGGGTGTCCTGGAACGCGTTGCCAGCAGAGGTGGTAGAGGGAGGCATGGTAGATTCATTTAAGATGCGTCTGGACAGATGCATGAGAAGGTGGGAGCAGAGGGACACAGATGGTTAGGAATTGGGCGACAGGTTTAGACAGTACATTTGGATCAGCTCAGGCTTGGAGGGCCGAAGGGCCTGTTCCTGGGCTGTAAAGTTTCTTTGTTCTTTGTTTTTTGATATACCGTCACATCCTTCAGCTTTCCTGATGACCTGCTGTACCTGTAGACTCACCTGTGATTCATACATAAGGACACCCAGATCCTCTGTATCTGAGCCATTCAACCTCTCACCGTTTCGTTTCAATGCAATGTAGTTTTCCTTGTCTTTGTTTTAAATGAACGATCTCCCACCTCCCCCACACTGTACTCGATTTGGTTGATCTTTTCCTGCTTATTTAACCTGTCGATATCCCTTTGTACCTTCATTCTGATCCTTTTAGTTATTATCCGAGCTGAGCCCAGTCTCAAATCTGGTTTGATCGACCTTGTTTTGATTGTAATGAGGTGGTCTGTCATTAAAACAGAACCAGTTTTAACAATGAAGTAGAAGTTTCTGAACCAAAAAGATAAAGTATAATAAACACACACCTACTTTGAACAGTAGTCCCCAAACCCCAAAGCAAACCTGTACAATAGCCAAAGGCCCCCCTTGAAAGCACTCAAACGATCCCTTTCTCGAACACACAGTTGGGTGTAATTTAACTTCAAATTCCAGTCTGGCACATCTGAAATTAACTTTCTGGAGCTCTCACAGAGCAGCACTGAAACGTTCTCCCCTTCAGAGACCATTGTCAGGGTTTTATCCAAATATTTCTGCTTTAGGACTATCACTAACTCCAAACTCCAAAGTCATTTAATTATCATTTGTCACTGTTTAGAAGCTCATTAACATAAAAACGTATGCACTATGACCAAAACTAAAAAGGGCTCTTGATAAGGTAAGGGTCTTCCCTCTAAGCTTAAAAAACTTCCACTAATTTCCACCGGGAGCCTTGAGACACAATTGATTCCCTTATTAATTCATAAACCCTCCTTAGGTTAATAAATATAAACCCTCCAACATTTTTTCAGAAGAGTCACTATAGCTCAGGAAACAATTGAGTGAATTATTAATTCTGAAACTCAGAAGGTCTGGCAGCATATGTGGAGAGAAATCAGTTTACATTTCAGGTCCAGTGACCGTACTGAAGACCTGAGTTTTTCCAGCAATTTATTTTGGTTTCTGATTTCCAATATCTATAGTTCTTTCAGATTTCTGTTTTAATTATTAATTCTTTCAGACAAAAACCCAAATGTCACTATTTCAAAATCAAAAATTCCAAGCATTGACATAAATAGTGTTTAAAATATATCTATTTATATATACATAAATCAGTCTCCACCCGTAACTTCCTACCTGTCTGAGTTTTGCTGCGAAACATACATTTTGATAAAAGCTGTTGTCTTGCACTCATCAGGATGTTCCCCAAGAGTACAATTCAAGGAGAAACCAAACATTGTCCTGCAGGAGAGAGGAATGCTGCTCGGTTTGCCTTGCCCTAAGAAAATGAAGCAGTGAGTGGGTGTCACCTATTTGGTTGAGTTGAGACAGGTAGAGTGTGTATTCACGTCTGTCTGGAGAACAGGACCCTGATTATTAATAAATCTGGTTTCCAGTACACTCACTGTTCCACCTGTAGCCTGATTGACCATCCTGAATTTATTATCTGTGTAATTCTTCTCACACTCTAGTCCAGCAAACTGTACAATTTGACCGCGTGTTAGATAGTATGTTCAGAGTTTGCCGAATGCAGACTTGTTGGGTACAATCAGTGCTTGCTGGTTGCAAAAAGCTGAAGGGACATCAGTCTTTGGGACATAGCTGGCATCGAAATTCACGTAGCACAGGATTTGTTTGTGTGGAGGAGACAGCAGTCCCTTTGGCTTGATGGTAGAATGTGGATGGTGGGAAACGTGTGACTGAAGAGCAGCATCATCAAGCAGACAGCTTCACCTTCAGCCTCCCTCATCCCTCACTTCACCCAGACTCCAGTTCCCTCTTTCACCTCCGTGTTCAGGGTCACACCCTTACCCCCCCCCCCCACTATAACTCTCTCTCTCTGTCTCTCTCTTTCAGTCATGCTGCTGCTCAGGTCAAAGCTCTCGCAAAGATCCACGCCTTCATTCGAGATCCGTAAGGACAGCTTCACGCAGCTCGGTCGGCCCGCAGCAAAACAGCCCCCGACCACTACTCCCACCCCCCTCACTACTCCCCCTCTCGCCCCACCGCACCTCTCTCTCCCCCCCCGGCCCCAACCCTCCCCCTTTCCGGGCCCCTCCCTTGCCCTCCCGCCCCTCCCTACCCCCCCACGCCCCTCCCCTCTTCCTCCCCCGCCCCTCCCTTCCCCGTCCCCACTTCCCAACCCCCCCCTCCCCACTTCCCAACCCCCCCCACCGGCTCCCTCTCATCCGCCCCCCCGCCCAGCTCCTCTCATTCCCCCCCAACTCCTCTCTTCCCCTTCCCCCCCCCCCCTTCCCCACCCCTCTCTTCCTCCTCCCTCCAGCTCCTCCCTTCCCCTCCCCCTCAGCCCCCCGCCGGCTCCCTTCTTCCCCCGACCCCTCTCTTTTTCCCCCCCTGACCCCCCTCTCTTTTCCCCCCCTGACCCCCCTCTCCTTTTCCCCCCCTGACCCCCCTCTCTTTCCCCCCCCGACCCCCCTCTCTTTTTCCCCCCCGACCCCCCTCTCTTTTCCCCCCCCTGACCCCCCCTCTCTTTCCCCCCCCCGACCCCTCCCTCTCCCCCCCCCCCCGACCCCGACCCCGACCCCGACCCCGACCCCTCCTGCTCTCCCCATACTGTTGTGGGCTGGGGATAATCGGCTGGTTAATGGTTATGGTGGTGGGGTTAATGGGCTGGTTAATGGTTTTGGTGGTGGGGTTAATGGACTGGTTAATGGTTATGGTGGTGGGGTTAATGGACTGGTTAATGGTTATTGTGTCCCGGATAATGGGCTGGTTAATTGACTTTGAATTTATTGTCGCGTGTACTGAGGACACAGTGAAAAGCTTTGTCTTATGAGCAATCCAGGCAGATCACAGAGTTATGTAGCATTGATAGTAACTAATGGGTAAAACATCAGCAAAAACACAAACACAGGTACAGGTGAATGTTAATGAGTTTGTGAGTCCATTCAGTATTCTAACAGCAGGAGGGTAGAAACTGTTACAAAACCGTCTGGTGTGTGTGTGTTCAGGCTGCTGTACCGTATCCCCGATGGTAGAGGTGTAGAAAAACATTGCCAGGGTGGGATGGATCTTTGAGAATGCTGGTGGCCTTTCCTTGACAAGCGGGTCTGGTAGATGGATTCTACAGATGGGAGGTTGGGCCTTTGTGATTGTTCGGGCCGAGTTTACCACTCTCTGTAACCATCTCTGATCTTGAATGGTACAGTTGCCATACCAGGTAGTGATACATCCAGACAGAACGCTCTCGATGGGGCACCTTTAAAAGTTGGCAAGGGTATTTGCCATCATGCCAAAATTCCTCAGCTGCCTGAGGAAGAAGAGACATTGTTGGGCCTTTGTAACCCAGTGCGTCCACATGAAGATCCAAGAAAGCTTATTGTAGATGGACTACTCCCAGGAGCTTGACCCTCTCCACTTGTCCCCCCTCTGAGCTGTTAATGTGTAGGGGGGGCATGGGTAACATCCCACCGAAAGTCAATAATGAGTTCCTTGATTTGACGGTATGGAGAGCTGGGTTGTTCTCAGTGCACCATTTTTCCAGGTCTTCCACCTCCCGTCTGTAGTCTGTTTCTTCGCCATCTGAGATTCGTCCGACTATGGTGGTGTGATCAGTGAACTTGTAAATGGTATTAGTCTGGTATTTGGTGATGCAGTTATGGGTATACAGTGAGTACAGTTGGGGGCTGAGTATGCACCCCTGGGGGGCTCCAGTGTTGAGTGTTAGTGAGGATGAAATACTGTCCTCAATCTTCACTGATGGTGGCGTGTGGGTCAGGAAACTGAGGATCCAGTTGCAGAGAGTGGGGCTTAGTCTGAGATCACTAGGTTTAGTAACCAATCTCGAGGGGATAATAGTGTTAAAGGCTGAAGTGTCAATGAGTCGGATTCTTACCTCACTGTTCTTGGTGTCAGATGTTCTAGAGAGGAGTAAAGGGCAAGTGATATGGCATCTGACATGGATCTGTTGGTCCGATAGGCAAATTGGAGTGGGTTAAGTGTAGTGGGGAGGCTGGAGTTGATTACTGCCATGACCAGCCTTTCAAAGCACTTCATGCCCACCACAGTTAGGGCCACTGGGCGGTAGTCATTGAGACATGCTGCATGAGACACCTTTAGGCACAGGGATGATGTTGGTCCCTCTTGAAAACAGGCCGGGACAGTGGCTGCAGGGAGAGGTTGAAGGTGTCCAAGGAGACCTCTGTCAGTTGATCTGCACATGCTCTGAGTGCACGGCTGGTATCCGTCTAATCCCGTCGCTTTTCTTTGGATTCACACCAAGGAAAACTGATCTGACCTCTGATGCAGTGACTGTTGGGACTGTTCATCACGAGTTGTCGGAATAAGTGTTACCTCTCCTCCAAACTTCTGCTCAAAGTGAGCGTAGAAGGTGTTGAGATGATCCTGGGAGGGATGATGCTGGGGAGAATGGGCTGGTTAATGGTTACGGTGTTGGGGAGTATCTGTTGGATCTGATCTGTCCTCTCCCTCTTCCTGTCCCCTTTCAGGAACCTGAATGAGACCCGGCAGGCGGAAATCCGGAAGGAGTGTCTGAGGCTCTGGGGGGTAAGAGGAGAAACCCAACTCCAGACCCCTTCAACCCAGCTCCCCCAGGATCTCACCCAATCCCTCCACCCCCAGGGACCTTCTGAGTGAGAGCTGTCAGTGTCAGACCGCCCCTTCCCCCAGAGTGAGACATGAAGACTGTCACCCTCCACCCTCGCCATGCCCCCCGCCCCCCTTCGACCGCGCGCCCGGCCGCAACCCCGCCCCCTTCCGGTCGCGCCCCCACCCCCTTACGGCTGCGCCCTGCCCCTTTCCGGCTGCAGCCCCGGCCACAAACCCCCGCCCCCTACAGCTGTTCCCGCCCCTTCCGGCCCTGCCCCGCCCCCTTCTGGCTGCACCCCTTCTGACCCTGCCGCACCCCCTCTGGCCCCTCCCCGCCCCTCCCGCCCCGCCCCTGCTCCGCCCCCCGCCCCTTCTGCCCCCGCCCCCGCCCCTTCTGCCCCCGCCCCTGCCCCTTCCGGCCCCGGCCCCGCCCCCGCCCCGCCCCCTGCCCCTTCCGGCCCTGCCCCGCCCCCTTCTGGCTGCACCCTTCTGACCCGCGCACCCCCTCTGGCCACTCCC
Organism: Chiloscyllium punctatum; assembly: GCF_047496795.1. Taxonomy (NCBI): domain Eukaryota; kingdom Metazoa; phylum Chordata; class Chondrichthyes; order Orectolobiformes; family Hemiscylliidae; genus Chiloscyllium; species Chiloscyllium punctatum. Next base: position 6,130,589 of record NC_092741.1, read on the forward strand.
CCGCCCCTTCCGGCCCCGGCCCCGCCCCCGCCCCGCCCCCTGCCCCTTCTCTGCCCCCGCCCCCGCCCCTTCCGGCCCCGGCCCTGCCCCCTTCTGCCCCCGCCCCTTCTGCCCCCGCCCCGCTCCGCCCCGCCCCCTGCCCCCTTCCGGCCCCCGGCCCCGCCCCCCGCCCCTTCTGCCCCCGCCCCCTGCCCCCTTCGGCCCCGGCCCCGCCCCCTGCCCCCTTCTGCCCCCGCCCCCTGCCCCCCTTCCGGCCCTGCCCCGCCCCCTTCTGGCTGCACCCCTTCTGACCCCGCCGCACCCCCTCTGGCCCCGCCCCCGCCCCGCCCCCGCCCCCGCTCCGGCCCCGGCCCCTGCCCCTTCTGCCCCCGCCCCCTGCCCCCTTCCGGCCCCGGCCCCGCCCCCGCCCCGCCCCCTGCCCCTTCTGCCCCCGCCCCCGCCCCTTCCGGCCCGGCCCCGCCCCCTTCTGCCCCCGCCCCCTGCCCCCTTCCAGCCCCGGCCCCGCCCCGTTCTGACCGTGTTCTGACTGTATTCTCTGCAGATCCCAGACAAGGCTCGCATTGCTCCGAGTACCATGGACCCCAAGAGCAAGTTCTCCGAACTGATCCAGGTGACTGGCTTTGTTTGGTTCAGTTGGAGTTGGTGTGTCTGCTGGAGCCCCACCTTCACTGTGTGGACTCTCGGCTCTTGTCCTGCCAGCTCTGCTCTCCTGTTCAGGTTTCTTTTCTCTGTTTCTCTGTCCCTCTGCAGGGCACCGACATGGAGACGTTTGGCTATAAGCCCACCCTGCTGTCTGCACAGGTCATTGAGAAGATCAGCCATGTGTTAGACTATCGCTGTATGGTGGCTGGGGGTCAGCAATACTTCCTCCTTGGCATGGGTGTAAGTTACTGCGAGTCTCCGAACGGTCCGCTGGACAGCAGCTGCTGGAGTTTCCACACCACGACAATTAGCAGTTTTCACAAACATTCCAGGGGCACCTTATTCTATGGTGTTCCCTTCTGAAAGGATCAGTGCTCAGGGGCAACACCAGGGTGTGTGACTGCAGGATCCTCGCTCTGTATAATGGTCTGCCAGGTTTGACTGAATAATGCTGGGAACTGCAAGAGGATGAGCTGACTGACTGTTGCATCATGGTACATGGCACGTAAACAACACAGTCTGTTAGATCTGTCCAGGTTCACAACGCACTGATCGGGTTTCAGTATCCACCAGGTACAGGTCGGCTCGAGAGACAGGGGAGTCACTATCAACCGTTGGTATAAAACTCCTCACCCTCCCACCCCACCTCTCTCTCTCTGTCTCTCTCTGTCTCTCTCTCCCTCTCTCTCTCCCTCTCTCTCTCCCCCCACCTCTCTCCTCTCCCCCCCCCCCTCCTCCCCCGCCCCCCTCCTCCCCCCCCTCTCCTCCCCCCCCTCTCTCTCTTTCTCTCTCTCTCTTTCTCTCTCTCTCTTTCTCTCTTCTCTCTTTCTCTCTCTCTCTTTCTCTCTCTCTTTCTCTCTTTCCCCCCCCCTCTCCCTCAAGCAGACACAGGTACATTTGAGCTCTCAGCCTCTCCTATCCCGTTGTGTGTGCACACACAGACCTTGGTGTTATCGCTGAAGGAAACAGTTCAGCAGCACCAAGCCTCAGGATTGAGTGGAGTGTTCTTTTTGTTTCCCAAAGCTGGCCTTGAATTTGAGGTTCCTCTTAGTTACAGAGAGAGAGCATAGATCAGTCCAGCTCAGGAATGTGTCCTTTCACCCACAATGCCCATAATCCCATCGGCCTGTGCTTATCCATATCCCTGTATTCCCTGTGTGTACATGTGCCCTCCCTGTGTGTACATGTGCCACACTAACAGAAAGATGTGGAGGCTTTAAAGAGAATGCAGAAGTGGGTTTACCAGGATGGAGCCTGGATTGGGAATGTCTCACCTCACCGGAGAGATTGGACCAAGTTGGATTGTTTTTGCTCGAGTGTCAGAGATGGAGGGGTGACCTGACAGAAGTGCAGAAAGTTGAGTTACCTGCAGGTAGATAGGACTAGTCTAGAATGGTGTCAGAGTTGACAGACAAGGTGGGCTAAAGGGCCAGGATGAAAAAGTCTCGGACTTGTTTAAAGATCACAGCTCACAGCAATTGGTGAGGAGGGGGTAAAACTGGCTCTCTTTAGGCTTTGGGTAATTTACGGGACAGAGAGAGGGAGAGAGACTGACTCTCACCACCTGCCCTTTCAGGAGGTATCTTGCGTATCTTGTTCACACCCACAAGTTATTGTGTTTCTGTTGACCAATCACAGTTTGTTGTTTTCAGGCTGATAACTGCTGACGGTTCCACAAACCAATCAGCGACTGGTTACCAGCCGAATCTCTCTGCACACGCTCCCCGGGGTCTCATGCTGACGACAAGCAACTTCCTCCACTGTTCCAAGTGAGCAGCTGTGTAAACACCGCTCACATGGAGGATCAGCAACATCCTTCTCAGAAGGGCAGTGCTGTCCTTCCCACAGTCTGTGGGAGTGTGGGTTTGGGGTCTTGGTCAGATCAATGAAGAGCAGATTGAATGAGAGAGCAGGCTGAAAGGTCCCCCTTGTGGCATTGTCCTGTTCCTTGCTCAGTCTCCAAAACCGAACCAACAAACTGGAGGTTCGTGAACTTGTGCCGGGACTGGCTTGAACCGGAATTTCATAAAAGGTGTTCACATGTTCATGGGGTGTGAGCATCGCTGGCTGGGTCCAGTATTTATCACCCGTCCCTAGTTGCCCCCCCCCTTGAGATTGTGGGGATGAGCTACCTTCCTGACCCGCTGCAGTCCGTGTGCTGTGGGTAGAACCCACAATGTCCCTGAGGGAGGGAATTCCAGGATTCAGACCGAGTGACACTGAGGGAACGGGGAGATATTTCCCAGTCGGGATGGGGAGGGGTTTGGAGGGAGATTTGCAGGGGGTGGGGTTCCCGTGTGGAAGGTGGGCAAGTGGGTGGTTAATGATTCAGCTGTTGGCCTTTCAATGATTCCCTGTGGTTCTCTCTCTACCCCCGCCCCCCCTTCTCTCTTATACCCCCGCCCCCCTTCTCTCTCCCCCCGCCCCCCTTCTCTCTCCCCCCGCCCCCCTTCTCTCTCCCCCGCCCCCCTTCTCTCTCCCCCGCCCCCCTTCTCTCTCCCCCGCCCCCCTTCTCTCCCGCCCCCCCCCTCTCTCCCCCGCGGCCCCCCCCCTCTCTCCCCCGCGGCCCCCCCCTCTCTCCCCCGCGGCCCCCCCCCTCTCCCCCGCGGCCCCCCCCTCTCTCCCCGCGGCCCCCCCCTCTCTCCCCCGCGGCCCCCCCCTCTCTCCCCCGCGGCCCCCCCCTCTCTCCCCCGCGGCCCCCCCCTCTCTCCCCCGCGGCCCCCCCCTCTCTCCCCCGCGGCCCCCCCCCTCTCTCCCCCGCGGCCCCCCCTCCCCCGCGGCCCCCCCCTCTCTCCCCCCGCGGCCCCCCCTCTCTCCCCCGCGGCCCCCCCCTCTCTCCCCCCGCGGCCCCGCCTCTCTCCTCCCCCTCTCTCCCCTCCCTCCTCCCCCTCTCTCCCCCCCCTCTCTCCCCCTCCCTCCTCCCCCTCTCTCCCCCTCTCTCCCCCTCCCTCTCTCCCCCTCTCTCCCCCTCTCTCTCTCCCCCTCTCTCCCCCTCTCTCCCCCTCCTCCCCTCTCTCCCCCTCTCTCTCTCCCCCTCTCTCCCCCTCTCTCCCCCTCTCTCCCCCTCTCTCCCCCTCTCTCCCCCCTCTCTCCCCCTCTCTCCCCCTCTCTCCCCCTCTCTCCCCCTCTCTCCCCCTCTCTCCCCCTCTCTCCCCCTCTCTCCCCCTCTCTCCCCCTCTCTCCCCCTCTCTCCCCCTCTCTCCCCCTCTCTCCCCCTCTCTCCCCCTCTCTCCCCCTCTCTCCCCCTCTCTCCTCCTCCCCCTCTCTCCCCCCTCCCTCCTCCCCCTCTCTCCCCCTCCCTCCTCCCCCTCTCTCCCCTCCCTCCTCCCCCTCTCTCCCCCTCCCTCCTCCCCCTCTCTCCCCCTCCCTCCTCCCCCTCCCTCCCTCCTCCCCCTCTCTCCCCCTCCCTCCTCCCCCTCTCTCCCTCTCCTCCTCCTCCCCTCCCTCCTCCTCCTCCCCCTCCCTCCTCCTCCTCCCCCTCCCTCCTCCTCCTCTCCCTCCTCCTCCTCCCCCTCCCTCCTCCTCCTCCCCCTCCCTCCTCCCCCTCTCTCCCCCTCTCTCCCCCCTCTCTCCCCCTCTCTCCCCCTCTCTCCCCCTCTCCCCCCTCTCTCCCCCTCTCTCCCCCTCTCTCCCCCTCTCTCCCCCTCTCTCCCCCTCTCTCCCCCTCTCTCCCCCTCTCTCCCCCTCTCTCCCCCTCTCTCCCCCTCTCTCCCCCTCCCTCCCCCTCTCTCCCCCTCTCTCCCCCTCTCTCCCCCTCTCTCCCCCTCTCTCCCCCTCCCTCCCCCTCTCTCCCCCTCTCTCCCCCTCCCTCCTCCCCCTCTCTCCCCCTCTCTCCCCCCTCCCTCCTCCCCCTCTCTCCCCCTCCCTCCTCCCCTTCCCTCCCCCTCCCTCCTCCCCTTCCCTCCCCCTCCCTCCTCCCCTTCCCTCCTCCTCCTCCCCCCTCCCTCCTCCCCCTCTCTCCTCCTCCTCCTCCTCCCTCCCTCCTCCCCCTCTCTCCCCCTCCCTCCTCCCCCTCCCTCCCTCCTCCCCCTCCCTCCTCCCTCCTCCCCCCTCCCCCTCCCTCCTCCCCCTCCCCCTCCCTCCCTGTAGAAGTGTCAGATCTACCTGTGGGATGGTACAATTCCAATGCGGTGGAGGAAGTTAGAGAGCTTCAAGACTGAATTACCACGTGATAGCCTGCTGTTGGTGGAAATTATCCAGGAGTTGAAAGGAGAGGTGAGCTCCAGCAATCGGGGTGTGCACCATTGTGAGCTGGGGGAGCCCTTCGCTGGGACACCCAGAGAATCCCTCTGGACGGTGGCTGGGCGATTGTAGTGAACAATGTAGCTCCTGCACCTCCACCCTTGAACCCCACCCCTCCCAATGCAACAAGGACAGAATCACCCCCCAGTCCTTACCTTCCACCCACCAACTTCCAGATCCATCACACCGTCCTTCACCTACAAACACACCCCACCACCAGAGATATACTCCCCGTCCCACCCCTATCAGTGTTCCGGAGAGACCAGTCCTTGTCATGTTGATGTCCCCCACCCATCCAGCCTCCACTCCCTGCACCTTCCCCTACCATCCCTGGAATTGCAAAACCCTACACCCCACTCCTCCGTCACCTCCATCCAAGGCCCTCAAGGATCCTTCCACATCCATCAGAGAGTTACCTGTACCTCCACGTCCTCTTGTGTGTCCGTTGCTCCCGATGCGGTCTCCTCTACATTGGGGAGACTGGGCGCCTCCTAGCAGAGCGCTTTAGGGAACATCTCCGGGACACCCGCACCAATCAACCACACCGCCCCGTGGCCCAACATTTCAACTCCCCCTCCCACTCTGCCGAGGACATGGAGGTCCTGGGCCTCCTTCACCGCCGCTCCCTCACCACCAGACGCCTGGAGGAAGAACGCCTCATCTTCCGCCTCAGAACACTTCAACCCCAGGGCATCAATGTGGATTTCCCTAGTAACCCTGTTTCCCCTCCCACAGCCCAGTCCCAACCCTCCAGCTCAGCACTGCCCCCATGACCTGCCCCACCTGCCTAACTTCCTTCCTTCCTTCCCACCGATCACTCCACTCTGCTCTCTGACCTATCTCCTTTACCCCCCCATCCACCTATTGCAACCTCAGCTACCTCCCCACCCACCCCCCCAACACCCCAACTTTCCTGATGAACAGCTACTGCTCCTTGGATGCTCCCTGACTGGCTGTGCTTTTCCAGCAGCAAACTTTTCTGATTCCATCCTGTTGCCAGGGATGATGCTGATTCCGATTTCCTTGTTCCAGGGAAAAGCCCAGCGGAGGATAAGCTCAATCCACATCCTCGATGGCCTGATTCTGAATGGGACTGACATACGGGAGCAGCACTTCAACCAGAGGTCAGTGTGGGATAGGGCCATCTCCCACACCAGGACAGCATTCCCGTGTACACTCCCGGGACCGGGCTGTCTCACCGGGACAGGATTCCCGTGTACTCTCCCGGTGCCGGGCTGTCTCACCGGGACAGGATTCCCGTGTACTCTCCCTGTGCCGGGCTGTCTCACTGGGACAGGATTCCCGTGTACTCTCCCGGTGCCGGGCTGTCTCACCGGGACAGGATTCCCGTGTACTCTCCCGGTGCCGGGCTGTCTCACTGGGACAGGATTCCCGTGTACTCTCCCTGTGCCGGGCTGTCTCACCGGGACAGCATTCCCGTGTACTCTCCCGGTACCGGGCTGTCTCACCAGGACAGCATTCCCGTGTACACTCCCGGTGCCGGGCTGTCTCACTGGGACAGGATTCCCGTGTACTCTCCCGGTGCTGGGCTGTCTCACTGGGACAGGATTCCCGTGTACACTCCCTGTGCCGGGCTGTCTCACCGGGACAGGATTCCCGTGTACTCTCCCAGTGCCGGGCTGTCTCACTGGGACAGGATTCCCGTGTACTCTCCCGGTGCCGGGCTGTCTCACCAGGACAGCATTCCCGTGTACACTCCCGGTGCCGGGCTGTCTCACCGGGACAGGATTCCCGTGTACTCTCCCGGTGCCGGGCTGACACACTGGGACAGGATTCCCGTGTACTCTCCCTGTGCCGGGCTGTCTCACTGGGACAGGATTCCCGTGTACACTCCCTGTGCCGGGCTGTCTCACCGGGACAGGATTCCCGTATACACTCCCGGGACCGGGCTGTCTCACTGTGACAGGATTCCCGTGTACTCTCCCGGTGCCGGGCTGACACACTGGGACAGGATTCCCGTGTACTCTCCCGGTGCTGGGCTGTTCTCACTGGGACAGGATTCCCGTGTACTCTCCCGGTGCCGGGCTGTCTCACTGGGACAGGATTCCCGTGTACTCTCCCAGTGCCGGGCTGTCTCACCGGGACAGGATTCCCGTGTACTCTCCCGGTGCCGGGCTGACACACTGGGACAGGATTCCTGTGTACTCTCCCGGTGCCGGGCTGTCTCACCGGGACAGGATTCCCGTGTACTCTCCCGGTGCCGGGCTGTCTCACCGGGACAGGATTCCCGTGTACTCTCCCTGTGCCGGGCTGACACACTGGGACAGGATTCCCGTGTACTCTCCCGGTGCAGGGCTGTCTCACTGGGACAGGATTCCCGTGTACTCTCCCGGTGCCGGGCTGTCTCACTGGGACAGGATTCCCGTGTACTCTCCCTGTGCCGGGATGTCTCACTGGGACAGGATTCCCGTGTACTCTCCCTGTGCCGGGATGTCTCACTGGGACAGGATTCCCGTGTACTCTCCCTGTGCCGGGCTGTCTCACTGGGACAGGATTCCCGTGTACTCTCCCTGTGCCGGGCTGACACACTGGGACAGGATTCCCGTGTACTCTCCCGGTGCCGGGCTGACACACTGGGACAGGATTCCCGTGTACTCTCCCGGTGCTGGGCTGACACACTGGGACAGGATTCCCGTGTACTCTCCCGGTGCCGGGCTGTCTCACCGGGACAGGATTCCCGTGTACTCTCCCTGTGCCGGGATGTCTCACTGGGACAGGATTCCCGTGTACTCTCCCTGTGCCGGGCTGACACACTGGGACAGGATTCCCGTGTACTCTCCCGGTGCAGGGGCTGTCTCACTGGGACAGGATTCCCGTGTACTCTCCCGGTGCCGGGCTGTCTCACTGGGACAGGATTCCCGTGTACTCTCCCGGTGCCGGGCTGTCTCACCGGGACAGGATTCCCGTGTACTCTCCCGGTGCCGGGCTGTCTCACCGGGACAGGATTCCCGTGTACTCTCCCGGTGCCCGGGCTGTCTCACCGGGACAGGATTCCCGTGTACTCTCCCTGTGCCGGGATGTCTCACTGGGACAGGATTTCCCGTGTACTCTCCCTGTGCCGGGCTGACACACTGGGACAGGATTCCCGTGTACTCTCCCGGTGCAGGGCTGTCTCACTGGGACAGGATTCCCGTGTACTCTCCCGGTGCCGGGCTGTCTCACTGGACATGGATTCCCCGTGTACTCTCCCGGTGCCGGGCCTGTCTCACTGGGACAGGATTCCCGTGTACTCTCCCGGTGCCGGGCTGTCTCACCGGGACAGGATTCCCGTGTACTCTCCCGGTGCCGGGCTGTCTCACCGGGACAGGATTCCCGTGTACTCTCCCTGTGCCGGGCTGACACACTGGGGACAGGATTCCCGTGTACTCTCCCGGTGCGGGGGCTGTCTCACTGGGACAGGATTCCCGTGTACTCTCCCGGTGCCGGGCTGTCTCACCGGGACAGGATTCCCGTGTACTCTCCCGGTGCCGGGCTGTCTCACTGGGACAGGATTCCCGTGTACTCTCCCCGGTGCCGGGCTGTCTCACCGGGGACAGGATTCCCGTGTACTCTCCCGGTGCCGGGCTGTCTCACCGGGACAGGATTCCCGTGTACTCTCCCTGTGCCGGGCTGACACACTGGGACAGGATTCCCGTGTACTCTCCCGGTGCGGGGCTGTCTCACTGGGACAGGATTCCCGTGTACTCTCCCGGTGCCGGGCTGTCTCACCGGGACAGGATTCCCGTGTACTCTCCCGGTGCCGGGCTGTCTCACTGGGACAGGATTCCCGTGTACACTCCCTGTGCCGGGCTGACACACTGGGACAGCATTCCCGTGTACTCTCCCAGTGCCGGGCTGTCTCACCGGGACAGGATTCCCGTGTACTCTCCCAGTGCCGGGCTGTCTCACCGGGACAGGATTCCCGTGTACTCTCCCGGTGCCGGGCTGTCTCACCGGGACAGGATTCCCGTGTACTCTCCCTGTGCCGGGCTGACACACTGGGACAGGATTCCCGTGTACTCTCCCGGTGCCGGGCTGTGTCTCTGGGACAGGATTCCCGTGTACTCTCCCGGTGCCGGGCTGTCTCACCGGGACAGGATTCCCGTGTACTCTCCCGGTGCCGGGCTGTCTCACCGGGACAGGATTCCCGTGTACTCTCCCTGTGCCGGGCTGACACACTGGGACAGGATTCCCGTGTACTCTCCCGGTGCGGGGCTGTCTCACTGGGACAGGATTCCCGTGTACTCTCCCGGTGCCGGGCTGTCTCACCGGGACAGGATTCCCGTGTACTCTCCCGGTGCCGGGCTGTCTCACTGGGACAGGATTCCCGTGTACTCTCCCGGTGCTGGGCTGACACACTGGGACAGCATTCCCGTGTACTCTCCCGGTGCCGGGCTGTCTCACCGGGACAAGATTCCCGTGTACTCTCCCGGTGCCGGGCTGACACACTGGGACAGGATTCCCGTGTACTCTCCCTGTGCCGGGATGTCTCACTGGGACAGGATTCCCGTGTACTCTCCCTGTGCCGGGATGTCTCACTGGGACAGGATTCCCGTGTACTCTCCCTGTGCCGGGATGTCTCACTGGGACAGGATTCCCGTGTACTCTCCCTGTGCCGGGCTGACACACTGGGACAGGATTCCCGTGTACTCTCCCGGTGCGGGGCTGTCTCACTGGGACAGGATTCCCGTGTACTCTCCCTGTGCCGGGCTGACACACTGGGACAGGATTCCCGTGTACTCTCCCTGTGCCGGGCTGTCTCACTGGGACAGGATTCCCGTGTACTCTCCCTGTGCCGGGCTGTCTCACTGGGACAGGATTCCCGTGTACTCTCCCTGTGCCGGGATGTCTCACTGGGACAGGATTCCCGTGTACTCTCCCTGTGCCGGGATGTCTCACTGGGACAGGATTCCCGTGTACTCTCCCTGTGCCGGGCTGTCTCACTGGGACAGGATTCCCGTGTACTCTCCCGGTGCCGGGCTGACACACTGGGACAGGATTCCCGTGTACTCTCCCGGTGCTGGGCTGACACACTGGGACAGGATTCCCGTGTACTCTCCCGGTGCCGGGCTGTCTCACCGGGACAGGATTCCCGTGTACTCTCCCTGTGCCGGGATGTCTCACTGGGACAGGATTCCCGTGTACTCTCCCTGTGCCGGGCTGACACACTGGGACAGGATTCCCGTGTACTCTCCCGGTGCAGGGCTGTCTCACTGGGACAGGATTCCCGTGTACTCTCCCGGTGCCGGGCTGTCTCACTGGGACAGGATTCCCGTGTACTCTCCCGGTGCCGGGCTGTCTCACCGGGACAGGATTCCCGTGTACTCTCCCGGTGCCGGGCTGTCTCACCAGGACAGCATTCCCGTGTACACTCCCGGTGCCGGGCTGTCTCACCGGGACAGGATTCCCGTGTACTCTCCCGGTGCCGGGCTGACACACTGGGACAGGATTCCCGTGTACTCTCCCTGTGCCGGGCTGTCTCACTGGGACAGGATTCCCGTGTACACTCCCTGTGCCGGGCTGTCTCACCGGGACAGGATTCCCGTATACACTCCCGGGACCGGGCTGTCTCACTGTGACAGGATTCCCGTGTACTCTCCCTGTGCCGGGCTGACACACTGGGACAGGATTCCCGTGTACTCTCCCGGTGCTGGGCTGTTCTCACTGGGACAGGATTCCCGTGTACTCTCCCGGTGCCGGGCTGTCTCACTGGGACAGGATTCCCGTGTACTCTCCCAGTGCCGGGCTGTCTCACCGGGACAGGATTCCCGTGTACTCTCCCGGTGCCGGGCTGACACACTGGGACAGGATTCCTGTGTACTCTCCCGGTGCCGGGCTGTCTCACCGGGACAGGATTCCCGTGTACTCTCCCGGTGCCGGGCTGTCTCACCGGGACAGGATTCCCGTGTACTCTCCCTGTGCCCGGCTGACACACTGGGACAGGATTCCCGTGTACTCTCCCGGTGCAGGGCTGTCTCACTGGGACAGGATTCCCGTGTACTCTCCCGGTGCCGGGCTGTCTCACTGGGACAGGATTCCCGTGTACTCTCCCGGTGCCGGGCTGTCTCACCGGGACAGGATTCCCGTGTACTCTCCCGGTGCCGGGCTGTCTC
>NC_092741.1:6144085-6181950 GCF_047496795.1 Chiloscyllium punctatum
TTCACCCCCCCCCCCCCCACCAGGACACGGCCTCTCCATCCTTCACCCCCCCCCCCCCACCAGGACACGGCCTCTCCATCCTTCACCCCCCCCCCCCACCAGGACACGGCCTCTCCATCCTTCACCCCCCCCCCCCCCCCCCCCCCCCACCAGGACACGGCCTCTCCATCCTTCACCCCCCCCACCCCCCCCCCCCACCAGGACACGGCCTCTCCATCCTTCACCCCCCCCCCCCCCCCCCACCAGGACACGGCCTCTCCATCCTTCACCCCCCCCCCCCCACCAGGACACAGCCTCTCCATCCTTCACCCCCCCCCCCCCCCACCAGGACACAGCCTCTCCATCCTTCACCCCCCCCCCCCCTCCACCAGGACACAGCCTCTCCATCCTTCACCCCCCCCCCCCCCACCAGGACACAGCCTCTCCATCCTTCACCCCCCCCCCCCTCCACCAGGACACAGCCTCTCCATCCTTCACCCCCCCCCCCCCCCACCAGGACACAGCCTCTCCATCCTTCACCCCCCCCCCACCAGGACACAGCCTCTCCATCCTTCACCCCCCCCCCCCCCCCCCCCCCACCAGGACACAGCCTCTCATACTTCACCCCCCCCCCCCCCCCCCCACCAGGACACAGCCTCTCCATCCTTCACCCCCCCCCCCCCACCAGGACACAGCCTCTCCATCCTTCACCCCCCCCCCCCCCCCCCCCACCAGGACACAGCCTCTCCATCCTTCACCCCCCCCCCCTCCACCAGGACACAGCCTCTCCATCCATCACCCCCCCCCTCCACCAGGACACAGCCTCTCCATCCTTCACCCCCCCCCCCCCCCACCAGGACACAGCCTCTTCATCCCCTCCCCCCCCCCCCCCCCCCCCCCTCGGTCCCTCGCCTGAGAATACTCATTGGGGTCTCTCTCTCTCTGTGATCCCTGTACCCAGTGTGTGTGTATAACCGTGTTGTCTCTCTCTCTCTCTCTCTCTCTGGGACAGAGTGAAGGAGGTTTATCGGCTGGAGGAAATGGAGAGGATATTTGTCAGGTACTGGTGCTCACCAAACTGTCACTGTGTGTGTGGGACTGTCCCCCCCAGTGAGAGTCAGTGTGTGTGTGTGGGACTGTCCCCCCAGTGAGAGTCAGTGTGTGTGTGTGTGTGTGTGTGTGGGACTGTCCCCCAGTGAGAGTCAGTGTGTGTGTGTGGGACTGTACCCCCAGGGAGAGTCAGTGTGTGTGTGTGGGACTGTCCCCCAGGGAGAGTCAGTGTGTGTGTGTGGGACTGTACCCCCAGTGAGAGTCAGTGTGTGTGTGGGGGACTGTACCCCCAGGGAGAGTCAGTGTGTGTGTGTGTGTGGGACTGTCCCCCCAGTCAGAGTCAGTGTGTGTGTGTGTGTGTGTGTGTGTGTGTGTGTGTGTGTGGGGGACTGTGCCCCAGTGAGAGTCAGTGTGTGTGTGTGTGTGTGTGGGACTGTGCCCCAGTGAGAGTCAGTGTGTGTGTGTGGGACTGTCCCCCCAGTGAGAGTCAGTGTGTGTGTGTGTGTGTGTGTGTGTGTGTGTGGGACTGTCCCCCAGGGAGAGTCAGTGTGTGTGTGTGTGGGACTGTCCCCCAGTGAGAGTCAGTGTGTGTGTGTGTGTGTGTGGGACTGTGCCCCAGTGTGAGTCTGTGTGTGTGTGACTGTCCCCCCAGTGAGAGTCAGTGTGTGTGTGGGACTGTCCCCCAGTGAGAGTCAGTGTGTGTGTTGGTCTGTCCCCCAGTGAGAGTCAGTGTGTGTGTGTGGGACTGTCCCCCAGTGAGTGTGTGTGTGTGTGTGTGGGACTGTCCCCAAGTGAGAGTCAGTGTGTGTGTGTGGGACTGTCCCTCAGTGCGAGTCAGTGTGTGTGTGTGTGTGGGACTGTCCCCCAGTGAGAGTCAGTGTGTGTGTGTGGGACTGTCCCCCAGTGAGAGTCAGTGTGTGTGTGTGGGACTGTCCCCCAGGGAGAGTCAGTGTGTGTGTGTGGGACTGTCCCCCAGTGAGAGTCAGTGTGTGTGTGGGACTGTCCCCCAGTGAGAGTCAGTGTGTGTGTGTGTGACTGTCCCCCAGTGAGAGTCAGTGTGTGTGTGTGTGACTGTCCCCCAATGAGAGTCAGTGTGTGTGTGGGACTGTCCCCCAGTGAGAGTCAGTGTGTGTGTGTGTGTGTGTGTGGGACTGTCCCCCCCAGTGTGAGTCTGTGTGTGTGTGTGTGTGTGTGTGACTGTCCCCCAGTGAGAGTCAGTGTGTGTGTGGGGGACTGTCCCCAAGTGAGAGTCAATGTGTGTGTGTGTGTGTGTGTGGGACTGTCCCCCAGTGAGAGTCAGTGTGTGTGTGTGTGTGTGTGTGTGTGTGTGTGGGACTGTCCCCCCAGTGAGAGTCAGTGTGTGTGTGTGTGGGACTGTCCCCCAGTGAGAGTCAGTGTGTGTGTGTGTGGGACTGTCCCCCAGTGAGAGTGTGTGTGTGTGTGGGACTGTCCCCAAGTGAGAGTCAGTGTGTGTGGGACTGTCCCCCAGTGAGAGTCAGTGTGTGTGTGTGTGTGTGTGTGTGTGTGGGACTGTCCCTCAGTGAGAGTCAGTGTGTGTGTGTGGGACTGTCCCCCAGTGAGAGTCAGTGTGTGTGTGTGGGACTGTCCCCCCAATGAGAGTCAGTGTGTGTGTGGGACTGTCCCCTAGTGTGAGTGTGTGTGTGTGGGACTGTCCCCCAGTGAGAGTCAGTGTGTGTGTGGGACTGTCCCCCTCAGTGAGAGTCAGTGTGTGTGTGTGGGACTGCCCCCCCCAGTGAGAGTCAGTGTGTGTGTGTGACTGTCCCTCAGTGAGAGTCAGTGTGTGTGTGTGGGACTGTCCCCCCCAGTGAGAGTCAGTGTGTGTGTGGGACTGTCCCCCCAGAGAGAGTCAGTGTGTGTGTGTGTGTGGGACTGTCCCTCAGTGAGAGTCAGTGTGTGTGTGGGACTGTGCCTCAGTGCGAGTCAGTGTGTGTGTGTGTGTGGGACTGTCCCTCAGTGAGAGTCAGTGTGTGTGTGTGGGACTGTCCCCCAGGGAGAGTCAGTGTGTGTGTGTGTGTGACTGTCCCCCAGTGAGAGTCAGTGTGTGTGTGGGACTGTCCCCCAGGGAGAGTCAGTGTGTGTGTGTGTGTGTGTGTGTGGGACTGTCCCCCCCAGTGTGAGTCAGTGTGTGTGTGTGTGTGTGTGTGTGGGACTGTCCCCCAGTGAGAGTGTGTGTGTGTGTGGGACTGTCCCCAAGTGAGAGTCAGTGTGTGTGTGTGTGGGACTGTCCCCCAGTGAGAGTCAGTGTGTGTGTGTGTGTGTGACTGTCCCCCAGTGAGAGTCAGTGTGTGTGTGGGACTGTCCCCCAGGGAGAGTCAGTGTGTGTGTGGGACTGTCCCCCAGTGAGAGTCAGTGTGTGTGTGGGACTGTCCCCCAGTGAGAGTCAGTGGGTGTGTGTGTGTGGGACTGTCCCCCAGGGAGAGTCAGTGTGTGTGTGGGACTGTCCCCCAGTGAGAGTCAGTGTGTGTGTGGGACTGTCCCCCAGGGAGAGTCAGTGTGTGTGTGTGTGTGGGACTGTCCCCCAGGGAGAGTCAGTGTGTGTGTGTGTGTGTGACTGTCCCCCAGTGAGAGTCAGTGTGTGTGTGTGGGACTGTCCCCCAGTGAGAGTCAGTGTGTGTGTGTGGGACTGTCCCCCAGTGAGAGTCAGTGTGTGTGTGTGTGTGTGTGGGACTGTCCCCCAGTGAGAGTCAGTGTGTGTGTGTGGGACTGTCCCCCAGTGAGAGTCAGTGTGTGTGTGGGACTGTCCCCCCCAGTGTGAGTCTGTGTGTGTGTGTGTGTGTGTGACTGTCCCCCAGGGAGAGTCAGTGTGTGTGTGGACTGTCCCCCAGTGAGAGTCAGGGTGTGTGTGGGACTGTCCCCCCAGTGAGAGTCAGTGTGTGTGTGGGACTGTCCCCCAGTGAGAGTCAGTGTGTGTGTGTGGGACTGTCCCCCAGTGAGAGTCAGTGTGTGTGTATGTGGGACTGTCCCCCCAGTGAGAGTCAGTGTGTGTGTGTGTGTGTATGTGTGTGGGACTGTCCCCCCAGTGAGAGTCTGTGTGTGTGTGTGTGGGACTGTCCCCCCAGTGAGAGTCAGTGTGTGTGTGTGGGACTGTCCCCCCAGTGAGAGTCAGTGTGTGTGTGTGGGACTGTCCCCCAGTGAGAGTCAGTGTGTGGGACTGTCCGCCAGGGTGAGTCAGTGTGTGTGTGGGACTGTCCCCCCCCAGTGAGAGTCAGTGTGTGTGTGTGTGGGACTGTCCCCCAGGGAGAGTCAGTGTGTGTGTGTGGGACTGTCCCCCAGGGAGAGTCAGTGTGTGTGTGTGGGACTGTCCACCAGTGAGAGTCAGTGTGTGTGTGTGACTGTCCCCCAGTGAGAGTCAGTGTGTGTGTGTGGGACTGTCCCCCAGTGAGAGTCAGTGTGTGTGTGTGGGACTGTCCCACCCCAGTGAGAGTCAGTGTGTGTGTGTGTGTGGGACTGTCCCGCCCCAGTGAGAGTCAGTGTGTGTGTGTGTGGGACTGTCCCCCCAGTGAGAGTCAGTGTGTGTGTGTGTGGGACCGTCCCTTCAGTGAGAATCAGTGTGTGTGTGGGACTGTCCCCCAGTGAGAGTCAGTGTGTGTGGGACTGTCCCCCAGTGAGAGTCAGTGTGTGTGTGTGTGGGACCGTCCCTTCAGTGAGAATCAGTGTGTGTGTGGGACTGTCCCCCCAGGGAGAGTCAGTGTGTGTGTGTGTGTGGGACTGTCCCCCAGGGAGAGTCAGTGTGTGTGTGTGTGGGACTGTCCCCCAGTGAGAGTCAGTGTGTGTGTGTGGGACTGTCCCCCCAGTGAGAGTCAGTGTGTGTGTATGTGGGACTGTCCCCCCCCCAGTGAGAGTCAGTGTGTGTGGGACTGTCCCCCCAGTGAGAGTCAGTGTGTGTGTGTGGGACTGTCCCCCCAGTGAGAGTCAGTGTGTGTGTGTGTGGGACTGTCCCCCAGTGGGAGTCAGTGTGTGTGTGGGACTGTCCCCCAGTGGGAGTCAGTGTGTGTGTGGGACTGTCCCCCCCAGGGAGAGTCAGTGTGTGTGTGTGGGACTGTCCCCCCAGTGAGAGTCTGTGTGTGTGTGTGTGGGACTGTCCCCCCAGTGAGAGTCAGTGTGTGTGTGGGACTGTCCCCCAGTGAGAGTCAGTGTGTGTGTGTGTGGGACAGTCCCCCAGTGAGAGTCAGTGTGTGTGTGTGGGACTGTCCCCCCAGTGAGAGTCAGTGTTTGTGTATGTGGGACTGTCCCCCCCCCAGTGAGAGTCAGTGTGTGTGGGACTGTCCCCCCAGTGAGAGTCAGTGTGTGTGTGTGGGACTGTCCCCCCAGTGAGAGTCAGTGTGTGTGTGTGTGGGACTGTCCCCCAGTGGGAGTCAGTGTGTGTGTGGGACTGTCCCCCCCAGGGAGAGTCAGTGTGTGTGTGTGGGACTGTCCCCCCAGTGAGAGTCTGTGTGTGTGTGTGTGGGACTGTCCCCCCAGTGAGAGTCAGTGTGTGTGTGGGACTGTCCCCCAGTGAGAGTCAGTGTGTGTGTGTGTGGGACTGTCCCCCCAGTGAGAGTCAGTGTGTGTGTGGGACTGTCCCCCAGTGAGAGTCAGTGTGTGTGTGTGGGACTGTCCCCCAGTGAGAGTCAGTGTGTGTGGGACTGTCCCCCCAGTGAGAGTCAGTGTGTGTGTGGGACTGTCCCCCAGTGAGAGTCAGTGTGTGTGTGTGGGACTGTCCCCCCAGTGAGAGTCAGTGTGTGTGGGACTGTCCCCCCAGTGAGAGTCAGTGTGTGTGTGTGGGACTGTCCCCCCAGTGAGAGTCTGTGTGTGTGTGTGTGGGACTGTCCCCCCAGTGAGAGTCAGTGTGTGTGTGGGACTGTCCCCCAGTGAGAGTCAGTGTGTGTGTGTGGGACTGTCCCCCCAGTGAGAGTCAGTGTGTGTGTGTGGGACTGTCCCCCAGTGAGAGTCAGTGTGTGGGACTGTCCCCCAGGGAGAGTCAGTGTGTGTGTGTGGGACTGTCCACCAGTGAGAGTCAGTGTCTGTGTGGGACTGTCCCCCCAGTGAGAGTCAGTGTGTGTGTTTGTGGGACTGTCCCCCAGTGTGAGTCAGTTTGTGTGTGTAGGACCGTCCCTTCAGTGAGAGTCAGTGTCTGTGTGTGGGACTGTCCCCCAGTGAGAGTCAGTGTGTGTGTGTGTGTGTGTGGGACTGTCCCCCCAGTGAGAGTCAGTGTGTGTGTGTGGGACTGTCCCCCCAGTGAGAGTCAGTGTGTGTGTGTGGGACCGTCCCCCCAGTGAGAATCAGTGTGTGTGTGGGACTGTCCCCCAGTGAGAGTCAGTGTGTGTGTGTGTGTGGGACTGTCCCCCCAGTGAGAGTCAGTGTGTGTGTGGGACTGTCCCCCAGTGAGAGTCAGTGTGTGTGTGTGGGACTGTCCCCCCAGTGAGAGTCAGTGTCTGTGTGGGACTGTCCCCCCAGTGAGAGTCAGTGTGTGTGTGTGGGACTGTCCCCCAGTGAGAGTCAGTGTGTGTGTGTGTGGGACTGTCCGCCAGGGTGAGTCAGTGTGTGTGTGGGACTGTCCCCCCCCAGTGAGAGTCAGTGAGTGTGTGTGTGGGACTGTCCCCCAGGGAGAGTCAGTGTGTGTGTGTGGGACTGTCCCCCAGGGAGAGTCAGTGTGTGTGTGTGGGACTGTCCCCCCAGTGAGAGTCAGTGTGTGTGTGTGACTGTCCCCCAGTGAGAGTCAGTGTGTGTGTGTGGGACTGTCCCACAGTGAGAGTCAGTGTGTGTGTGTGGGACTGTCCCGGCCCAGTGAGAGTCAGTGTGTGTGTGTGTGGGACTGTCCCCCCAGTGAGAGTCAGTGTGTGTGTGTGTGTGTGGGACCGTCCCTTCAGTGAGAATCAGTGTGTGTGTGGGACTGTCCCCCAGTGAGAGTCAGTGTGTGTGGGACTGTCCCCCAGTGAGAGTCAGTGTGTGTGTGTGTGGGACCGTCCCTTCAGTGAGAATCAGTGTGTGTGTGGGACTGTCCCCCCAGGGAGAGTCAGTGTGTATGTGTGGGACTGTCCCCCAGGGAGAGTCAGTGTGTGTGTGTGTGGGACTGTCCCCCAGGGAGAGTCAGTGTGTGTGTGTGTGGGACTGTCCCCCAGTGAGAGTCAGTGTGTGTGTGTGGGACTGTCCCCCAGGGAGAGTCAGTGTGTGTGTATGTGGGACTGTCCCCCCCCCAGTGAGAGTCAGTGTGTGTGGGACTGTCCCCCCAGTGAGAGTCAGTGTGTGTGTGTGGGACTGTCCCCCCAGTGAGAGTCAGTGTGTGTGTGTGGGACTGTCCCCCCAGTGAGAGTCAGTGTGTGTGTGTGGGACTGTCCCCCCAGTGAGAGTCAGTGTGTGTGTGTGTGGGACTGTCCCCCAGTGGGAGTCAGTGTGTGTGTGGGACTGTCCCCCCCAGGGAGAGTCAGTGTGTGTGTGTGGGACTGTCCCCCCAGTGAGAGTCAGTGTGTGTGTGTGGGACTGTCCCCCCAGTGAGAGTCAGTGTGTGTGTGTGGGACTGTCCCCCCAGTAAGAGTCAGTGTGTGTGTGTGTGGGACTGTCCCCCAGTGGGAGTCAGTGTGTGTGTGGGACTGTCCCCCAGGGAGAGTCAGTGTGTGTGTGTGTGGGACTGTCCCCCCAGTGAGAGTCAGTGTGTGTGTGTGTGGGACTGTCCCCCAGGGAGAGTCAGTGTGTGTGTGTGGGACTGTCCCCCCAGTGAGAGTCAGTTTGTGTGTGTCGGACCGTCCCTTCAGTGAGAATCTGTGTGTGTGTGATACTGTACCCCAGTGAGAGTCTGTGTGTGTGTGTGTGTGTGTGTGTGTGTGTGGGACTGTCCCCCCAGTGAGAGTCAGTGTGTGTGTGGGACTGTCCCCCAGTGAGAGTCAGTGTGTGTGTGTGGGACTGTCCCCCAGTGAGAGTCAGTGTGTGTGTTGGTCTGTCCCCCAGGGAGAGTCAGTGTGTGTGGGACTGTCCCCCCAGTGAGAGTCTGTGTGTGTGTGTGTGTGTGACTGTCCCTCAGTGAGAGTCAGTGTGTGTGTGTGGGACTGTCCCCCCCCCCCCCCCCCCAGTGAGAGTCAGTGTGTGTGTGTGTGTGTGTGCGACTGTCCCCCCAGTGAGAGTCAGTTTGTGTGTGTAGGACCGTCCCTTCAGTGAGAATCAGTGTGTGTGTGGGACTGTCCCCCAGGGAGAGTCAGTGTGTGTGTGTGTGGGACTGTCCGCCAGGGTGAGTCAGTGTGTGTGTGGGACTGTCCCCCCCCCAGTGAGAGTCAGTGTGTGTGTGTGGGACTGTCCCCCAGTGAGAGTCAGTGTGTGTGTGGAACTGTCCCCCCAGTGAGAGTCAGTGTGTATGTGGGACTGTCCCCCAGTGAGAGTCTGTGTGTGTGTGTGTGTGAGACTGTCCCCCCAGTGAGAGTCAGTGTGTGTGTGTGGGACTGTCCCCCAGTGAGAGTCAGTGTGTGTGTGTGGGACTGTCCCCCAGTGAGAGTCAGTGTGTGTGTGTGGGACTGTCCCCTCAGTGAGAGTTAGTGTGTGTGTGTGTGTGTGTGTGAGACTGTCCCCCCAGTGAGAGTCAGTGTGTGTGTGTGTGACTGTCCCCCAGTGAGAGTCAGTGTGTGTGTGTGGGACTGTCCCCCCAGTGAGATTCAGTGTGTGTGTGTGGGACTGTCCCCCCAGTGAGAGTCAGTGTGTGTATGTGGGACTGTCCCCCAGGGAGAGTCAGTGTGTGTGTGTGGGACTGTCCCTCAGTGAGAGTCAGTGTGTGTGTGTGTGGGACTGTCCCCCCCCAGTGAGAGTCAGTGTGTGTGTGTGTGTGTGGGACTGTCCCCCCAGTGAGAGTCAGTGTGTGTGTGTGTGTGGGACTGTCCCCCCATTGAGAGTCAGTGTGTGTGTGGGACTGTCCCCCCAGTGAGAGTCAGTGTGTGTGTGGGACTGTCCCCCCAGTGAGAGTCAGTGTGTGTGTGGGACTGTCCCCCAGTGAGAGTCAGTGTGTGTGTGTGTGGGACTGTCCCCCCAGTGAGAGTCAGTGTGTGTGTGGGACTGTCCCTCAGTGAGAGTCAGTGTGTGTGTGTGGGACTGTCCCCCAGTGAGAGTCAGTGTGTGTGTGTGTGTGGGACTGTTCCCCAGTGAGAGTCAGTTTGTGTGTGTGGGACTGTCCCCCCAGGGAGAGTCAGTGTGTGTGTGTGGGACTGTCCCCCCAGTGTGAGTCAGTGTGTGTGTGTGTGGGACTGTCCCCCCAGTGAGAGTCAGTGTGTGTGTGGGACTGTCCCCCCAGTGAGAATCAGTGTGTGTGTGTGGGATTGTTCTTTCCCCCCTCCCCCCCACCCAGTGAGAGTCGGTGTGTGTGTGTGTGTGGGACTTTCCCCCAGGGAGAGTCAGTGTGTGTGTGTGTGGGACTGTCCCCCAGTGAGAGTCAGTGTGTGTGTGTGTGGGACTGTCCCCCCCAGTGAGAGTCAGTGTGTGTGTGGGACTGTCCCCTAGTGTGTGTGTGTGTGGGACTGTCCCCCAGGGAGAGTCAGTGTGTGTGTGTGATACTGTCCCCCAGTGAGAGTCAGTGTGTGTGTGTGTGTGGGACTGTCCCCCCAGTGAGAGTCAGTGTGTGTGTGTGTGTGGGACTGTCCCCCCAGTGAGAGTCAGTGTGTGTGTGGGACTGTCCCCCCAGTGAGAGTCAGTGTGTGTGTGTGTGTGTGGGACTGTCCCCCAGGGAGAGTCAGTGTGTGTGTGTGGGACTGTCCCCCCAGTGAGAGTCAGTGTGTGTGTGTGACTGTCCCCCAATGAGAGTCAGTGTGTGTGTGACTGTCCCCCAGGGAGAGTCAGTGTGTGTGTGGGACTGTCCCCCAGTGAGAGTCAGTGTGTGTGTGTGTGTGTGTGTGTGTGGGACTGTCCCCCCAGTGAGAGTCAGTGTGTGTGTGTGTGGGACTGTCCCCCCAGTGAGAGTCAGTGTGTGTTTGTGGGACTGTCCGCCAGGGTGAGTCAGTGTGTGTGTGGGACTGTCCCCCCCCAGAGAGAGTCAGTGTGTGTGTGTGTGGGACTGTCCCCCAGGGAGAGTCAGTGTGTGTGTGTGGGACTGTCCCCCAGTGAGAGTCAGTGTGTGTGTGGGACTGTCCCCCCAGTGAGAGTCAGTGTGTGTGTGTGTGGGACTGTCCCCCAGTGAGAGTCAGTGTGTGTGTGTGTGTGTGGGACTGTCCGCCAGGGTGAGTCAGTGTGTGTGTGGGACTGTCCCCCCCCAGTGAGAGTCAGTGTGTGTGTGTGTGGGACTGTCCCCCAGTGAGAGTCAGTGTGTGTGTGTGGGACTGTCCCCCCCCAGTGAGAGTCAGTGTGTGTGTGTGTGGGACTGTCCCCCCAGTGAGAGTCAGTTTGTGTGTGTCGGACCGTCACTTCAGTGAGAATCTGTGTGTGTGTGGGACTGTCCCCCAGTGAGAGTCAGTGTGTGTGTGTGATACTGTCGCCCAGGGAGAGTCAGTGTGTGTGTGTGGGACTGTCCCCCAGTGAGAGTCAGTGTGTGTGTGTGGGTCTGTCCCCCCAGTGAGAGTCTGTGCGTGATACTGTCCCCCAGTGAGAGTCAGTGTGTGTGTGTGGGACTGTCCCCCAGTGAGAGTCAGTGTGTGTGTGGGACTGTCCCCAGTGAGAGTCAGTGTGTGTGTTGGTCTGTCCCCCAGGGAGAGTCAGTGTGTGTGGGACTGTCCCCCCAGTGAGAGTCAGTTTGTGTGTGTAGGACCGTCCCTTCAGTGAGAATCAGTGTGTGTGTGGGACTGTCCCCCAGTGAGAGTCAGTGTGTGTGTGTGTGGGACTGTCCCCCAGTGAGAGTCAGTGTGTGTGTGGGACTGTCCCCCCCCAGTGAGCGTCAGTGTGTGAGTGTGTGGGACTGTCCCCCAGTGAGAGTCAGTGTGTGTGTGGGACTGTCCCCCCAGTGAGAGTCAGTGTGTGTGTGTGTGTGTGGGACTGTCCCCCAGTGAGAGTCAGTGTGTGTGTGTGTGTCTGTGTGTGGGACTGTCCCCCCAGTGAGAGTCAGTGTGTGTGTGTGTGGGACTGTCCCTCAGTGAGAGTCAGTGTGTGTGTGTGGGACTGTCCCCCAGGGAGAGTCAGTGTGTGTGTGTGTGGGACCGTCCCCCCAGTGAGAATCAGTGTGTGTGTGGGACTGTCCCCCAGTGAGAGTCAGTGTGTGTGTGTGGGACTGTCCCCCCAGTGAGAGTCAGTGTGTGTGTGTGGGACTGTCCCCCAATGAGAGTCAGTGTGTGTGTGGGACTGTCCCCCAGTGAGAGTCAGTGTGTGTGTGTGTGTGAGTGTGGGACTGTCCCCCCCCAGTGAGAGTCAGTGTGTGTGTGTGGGACTGTCCCCCAGTGAGAGTCAGTGTGTGTGTGTGTGTGTGGGACTGTCCCCCCAGTGAGAGTCAGTGTGTGTGTGTGTGTCTGTGTGTGGGACTGTCCCCCCAGTGAGAGTCTGTGTGTGTGTGGGACTGTCCCCCAGTGAGAGTCAGTGTGTGTGTGTGGGACTGTCCCCCAGTGAGAGTCAGTGTGTGTGCGTGGGATTGTCCCCCCAGTGAGAGTCAGTGTGTGTGTGTGGGACTGTCCCCCAGTGAGAGTCAGTGTGTGTGTGTGTGTGTGGGACTGTCCCCCCAGTGAGAGTCAGTGTGTGTGTGTGGGACTGTCCCCCAGTGAGAGTCAGTGTGTGTGTGTGGGACTGTCCCCCCAGTGAGAGTCAGTGTGTGTGTGTGTGGGACTGTCCCCCAGTGAGAGTCAGTGTGTGTGTGTGTGGGACTGTGCCCCAGTGAGAGTCAGTGTGTGTGTGTGTGGGACTGTCCCCCCAGTGAGAGTCAGTGTGTGTGTGTGACTGTCCCCCAGTGAGAGTCAGTGTGTGTGGGACTGTGCCCCAGTGAGAGTCAGTGTGTGTGTGTGTGGGACTGTCCCCCCAGTGAGAGTCAGTGTGTGTGTGTGGGACTGTCCCCCAGTGAGAGTCAGTGTGTGTGTGTGGGACTGTCCCCCCAGTGAGAGTCAGTGTCTGTGTGGGACTGTCCCCCCAGTGAGAGTCAGTGTGTGTGTGGGGGGGACTGTCCCCCAGTGAGAGTCAGTGTGTGTGTGTGTGTGTGGGACTGTCCCCCCCCAGTGAGAGTCAGTGTGTGTGTGTGGGACTGTCCGCCAGTGAGAGTCAGTGTGTGTGTGTGGGACTGTCCGCCAGGGTGAGTCAGTGTGTGTGTGGGACTGTCCCCCCCCAGTGAGAGTCAGTGTGTGTGTGTGTGGGACTGTCCCCCAGTGAGAGTCAGTGTGTGTGTGTGTGGGACTGTCCCCCCAGGGAGTGTCAGTGTGTGTGTGTGTGGGACTGTCCCCCCAGGGAGAGTCAGTGTGTGTGTGTGTGGGACTGTCCCCCCAGTGAGAGTCAGTGTGTGTGTGTGTGTGGGACCGTCCCTTCAGTGAGAATCAGTATGTGTGTGGGACTGTCCCCCAGTGAGAGTCAGTGTGTGTGGGACTGTCCCCCAGTGAGAGTCAGTGTGTGTGGGACTGTCCCCCAGTGAGAGTCAGTGTGTGTGTGTGGGACCGTCCCTTCAGTGAGAATCAGTGTGTGTGTGGGACTGTCCCCCCAGGGAGAGTCAGTGTGTGTGTGTGGGACTGTCCCCCAGTGAGAGTCAGTGTGTGTGTGTGGGACTGTCCCCCCAGTGAGAGTAAGTGTGTGTGTATGTGGGACTGTCCCCCCCCAGTGAGAGTCAGTGTGTGTGTGTGGGACTGTCCCCCCAGTGAGAGTCAGTGTGTGTGTGTGGGACTGTCCCCCCAGTGAGAGTCAGTGTGTGTGTGTGGGACTGTCCCCCCAGTGAGAGTCAGTGTGTGTGTGTGTGGGACTGTCCCCCAGTGGGAGTCAGTGTGTGTGTGGGACTGTCCCCCCCAGGGAGAGTCAGTGTGTGTGTGTGGGACTGTCCCCCCAGTGAGAGTCAGTGTGTGTGTGTGGGACTGTCCCCCCAGTGAGAGTCAGTGTGTGTGTGTGTGGGACTGTCCCCCAGTGGGAGTCAGTGTGTGTGTGGGACTGTCCCCCAGGGAGAGTCAGTGTGTGTGTGTGTGGGACTGTCCCCCCAGTGAGAGTCAGTGTGTGTGTGTGTGGGACTGTCCCCCAGGGAGAGTCAGTGTGTGTGTGTGGGACTGTCCCCCCAGTGAGAGTCAGTTTGTGTGTGTCGGACCGTCCCTTCAGTGAGAATCTGTGTGTGTGTGGGACTGTCCCCCAGGGAGAGTCAGTGTGTGTGTGTGACTGTACCCCAGTGAGAGTCAGTGTGTGTGTGTGTGTGTGTGGGACTGTCCCCCCAGTGAGAGTCAGTGTGTGTGTGTGACTGTCCCCCAGTGAGAGTCAGTGTGTGTGTGTGGGACTGTCCCCCAGTGAGAGTCAGTGTGTGTGTTGGTCTGTCCCCCAGGGAGAGTCAGTGTGTGTGGGACTGTCCCCCCAGTGAGAGTCTGTGTGTGTGTGTGTGTGACTGTCCCTCAGTGAGAGTCAGTGTGTGTGTGTGGGACTGTCCCCCCCCCCAGTGAGAGTCAGTGTGTGTGTGTGTGTGTGTGTGTGCGACTGTCCCCCCAGTGAGAGTCAGTTTGTGTGTGTAGGACCGTCCCTTCAGTGAGAATCAGTGTGTGTGTGGGACTGTCCCCCAGGGAGAGTCAGTGTGTGTGTGTGTGGGACTGTCCGCCAGGGTGAGTCAGTGTGTGTGTGGGACTGTCCCCCCCCAGTGAGAGTCAGTGTGTGTGTGTGTGGGACTGTCCCCCAGGGAGAGTCAGTGTGTGTGTGTGGGACAGTCCCCCAGTGAGAGTCAGTGTGTGTGTGGAACTGTCCCCCCAGTGAGAGTCAGTGTGTATGTGGGACTGTCCCCCAGTGAGAGTCTGTGTGTGTGTGTGGGACTGTCCCCCCAGTGAGAGTCAGTGTGTGTGTGTGGGACTGTCCCCCAGTGAGAGTCAGTGTGTGTGTGTGGGACTGTCCCCCAGTGAGAGTCAGTGTGTGTGTGTGGGACTGTGTCCTCAGTGAGAGTTAGTGTGTGTGTGTGTGTGAGACTGTCCCCCCAGTGAGAGTCAGTGTGTGTGTGTGTGACTGTCCCCCAGTGAGAGTCAGTGTGTGTGTGGGACTGTCCCCCCAGTGAGAGTCAGTGTGTGTGTGTGGGACTGTCCCCCCAGTGAGAGTCAGTGTGTGTATGTGGGACTGTCCCCCAGGGAGAGTCAGTGTGTGTGTGTGGGACTGTCCCTCAGTGAGAGTCAGTGTGTGTGTGTGGGACTGTCCCCCCCCAGTGAGAGTCAGTGTGTGTGTGTGTGTGGGACTGTCCCCCCAGTGAGAGTCAGTGTGTGTGTGTGTGTGGGACTGTCCCCCCAGTGAGAGTCAGTGTGTGTGTGGGACTGTCCCCCCAGTGAGAGTCTGTGTGTGTGGGACTGTCCCCCCAGTGAGAGTCAGTGTGTGTGTGGGACTGTCCCCCAGGGAGAGTCAGTGTGTGTGTGTGGGACTGTCCCCCCAGTGAGAGTCAGTGTGTGTGTGTGGGACTGTCCCTCAGTGAGAGTCAGTGTGTGTGTGTGTGGGACTGTCCCCCAGTGAGAGTCAGTGTGTGTGTGTGTGTGGGACTGTCCCCCAGTGAGAGTCAGTGTGTGTGTGTGGGACTGTCCCCCCAGGGAGAGTCAGTGTGTGTGTGTGGGACTGTCCCCCCAGTGTGAGTCAGTGTGTGTGTGTGTGGGACTGTCCCCCCAGTGAGAGTCAGTGTGTGTGTGTGGGACTGTCCCCCCAGTGAGAGTCAGTGTGTGTGTGTGGGACTGTCCCCCCAGTGAGAATCAGTGTGTGTGTGTGGGATTGTTCTTTCCCCCCCCCCCCCAGTGAGAGTCAGTGTGTGTGTGTGTGGGACTGTCCCCCCAGTGAGAGTCGGTGTGTGTGTGTGTGTGGGACTTTCCCCCAGGGAGAGTCAGTGTGTGTGTGTGTGGGACTGTCCCCCAGTGAGAGTCAGTGTGTGTGTGTGTGTGGGACTGTCCCCCCCAGTGAGAGTCAGTGTGTGTGTGGGACTGTCCCCTAGTGTGTGTGTGTGTGTGTGTGTGTGGGACTGTCCCCCAGGGAGAGTCAGTGTGTGTGTGTGATACTGTCCCCCAGTGAGAGTCAGTGTGTGTGTGTGGGACTGTCCCCCCAGTGAGAGTCAGTGTGTGTGTGTGTGGGACTGTCCCCCCCAGTGAGAGTCAGTGTGTGTGTGTGGGACTGTCCCCCAGTGAGAGTCAGTGTGTGTGTGTGGGACTGTCCCCCAGTGAGAGTCAGTGTGTGTGTGTGGGACTGTCCCCCCAGTGAGAGTCAGTGTGTGTGTGTGACTGTCCCCCAGTGAGAGTCAGTGTGTGTGTGTGGGACTGTCCCCCAGTGAGAGTCAGTGTGTGTGTGGGACTGTCCCCCCAGTGAGAGTCAGTGTGTGCGTGTGGGACTGTCCCCCAGTGAGAATCAGTGTGTGTGTGGGACTGTCCCCCCAGTGAGAGTCAGTGTGTGTGTGTGTGGGACTGTCCCTCAGTGAGAGTCAGTGTGTGTGTGTGGGACTGTCCCCCCCCAGTGAGAGTCAGTGTGTGTGTGTGTGTGTGTGGGACTGTCCCCCCAGTGAGAGTCAGTGTGTGTGTGTTGGACTGTCCCCCCAGGGAGAGTCAGTGTGTGTGTGTGGGACTGTCCCCCAGTGAGAGTCAGTGAGAGTGTGGGACTGTCCCCCCCCAGTGAGAGTCAGTGTGTGTGTGTGGGACTGTCCCTCAGTGAGAGTCCGTGTGTATGTGGGACTGTCCCCCAGTGAGAGTCAGTGTGTGTGTGTGTGTGTGTGTGTGTGGGACTGTCCCCCAGTGAGAGTCAGTGTGTGTGTGGAACTGTCCCCCCAGTGAGAGTCAGTGTGTGTGTGTGGGACTGTCCCCCAGTGAGAGTCAGTGTGTGTGTGTGGGACTGTCCCCCCCCAGTGAGAGTCAGTGTGTGTGTGTGTGTGTGGGACTGTCCCCCCAGTGAGAGTCAGTTTGTGTGTGTAGAACCGTCCCTACAGTGAGAATCAGTGTGTGTGTGGGACAGTCCCCCAGGGAGAGTCAGTGTGTGTGTGTGTGGGAGTGTCCCTCAGTGAGAGTCTGTGTGTGTGTGTGGGACTGTCCCGGCCCAGTGAGAGTCGGTGTGTGTGTGTGTGTGGGACTTTCCCCCAGGGAGAGTCAGTGTGTGTGTGTGTGGGACTGTCCCCCAGTGAGAGTCAGTGTGTGTGTGTGTGGGACTGTCCCCCCCAGTGAGAGTCAGTGTGTGTGTGGGACTGTCCCCTAGTGTGTGTGTGTGTGGGACTGTCCCCCAGGGAGAGTCAGTGTGTGTGTGTGATACTGTCCCCCAGTGAGAGTCAGTGTGTGTGTGTGTGTGGGACTGTCCCCCCAGTGAGAGTCAGTGTGTGT
The DNA here is from genome assembly GCF_047496795.1 of Chiloscyllium punctatum. NCBI lineage: Eukaryota > Metazoa > Chordata > Chondrichthyes > Orectolobiformes > Hemiscylliidae > Chiloscyllium > Chiloscyllium punctatum. The sequence goes on from NC_092741.1 coordinate 6,160,483, forward strand.
GTGTGTGTGTGGGACTGTCCCCCCAGTGAGAGTCAGTGTGTGTGTGGGACTGTCCCCCCAGTGAGAGTCAGTGTGTGTGTGTGTGTGTGTGGGACTGTCCCCCAGGGAGAGTCAGTGTGTGTGTGTGGGACTGTCCCCCCAGTGAGAGTCAGTGTGTGTGTGTGACTGTCCCCCAGTGAGAGTCAGTGTGTGTGTGGGACTGTCCCCCAGTGAGAGTCAGTGTGTGTGTGTGTGGGACTGTCCCCCCCCAGAGAGAGTCAGTGTGTGTGTGGGACTTTCCCCCCCCAGAGAGAGTCAGTGTGTGTGTGTGTGGGACTGTCCCCCAGGGAGAGTCAGTGTGTGTGTGTGGGACTGTCCCCCAGTGAGAGTCAGTGTGTGTGTGGGACTGTCCCCCCAGTGAGAGTCAGTGTGTGTGTGTGTGGGATTGTCCCCCAGTGAGAGTCAGTGTGTGTGTGTGTGTGGGACTGTCCGCCAGGGTGAGTCAGTGTGTGTGTGGGACTGTCCCCCCCCAGTGAGAGTCAGTGTGTGTGTGTGTGGGACTGTCCCCCAGTGAGAGTCAGTGTGTGTGTGTGGGACTGTCCCCCCAGTGAGAGTCAGTTTGTGTGTGTCGGACCGTCACTTCAGTGAGAATCTGTGTGTGTGTGGGACTGTCCCCCAGTGAGAGTCAGTGTGTGTGTGTGATACTGTCGCCCAGGGAGAGTCAGTGTGTGTGTGTGGGACTGTCCCCCAGTGAGAGTCAGTGTGTGTGTGTGGGTCTGTCCCCCCAGTGAGAGTCTGTGCGTGATACTGTCCCCCAGTGAGAGTCAGTGTGTGTGTGTGGGACTGTCCCCCAGTGAGAGTCAGTGTGTGTGTGGGACTGTCCCCAGTGAGAGTCAGTGTGTGTGTTGGTCTGTCCCCCAGGGAGAGTCAGTGTGTGTGGGACTGTCCCCCCAGTGAGAGTCAGTTTGTGTGTGTAGGACCGTCCCTTCAGTGAGAATCAGTGTGTGTGTGGGACTGTCCCCCAGGGAGAGTCAGTGTGTGTGTGGGACTGTCCCCCCAGTGAGAGTCAGTGTGTGTGTGTGTGTGTGACTGTCCCTCAGTGAGAGTCAGTGTGTGTGTGTGGGACTGCCCCCCCCCCCCCCCCCCCCCCCCCAGTGAGAGTCAGTGTGTGTGTGTGTGTGCGACTGTCCCCCCAGTGAGAGTCAGTTTGTGTGTGTAGGACCGTCCCTTCAGTGAGAATCAGTGTGTGTGTGGGACTGTCCCCCAGGGAGAGTCAGTGTGTGTGTGTGTGTGGGACTGTCCGCCAGGGTGAGTCAGTGTGTGTGTGGGACTGTCCCCCCCCCAGTGAGAGTCAGTGTGTGTGTGTGGGACAGTCCCCCAGTGAGAGTCAGTGTGTGTGTGGGACTGTCCCCCCCCAGTGAGCGTCAGTGTGTGAGTGTGTGGGCCTGTCCCCCAGTGAGAGTCAGTGTGTGTGTGGGACTGTCCCCCCAGTGAGAGTCAGTGTGTGTGTGTGTGTTTGGGACTGTCCCCCAGTGTGAGTCAGTGTGTGTGTGGGACTGTCCCCCAGGGAGAGTCAGTGTGTGTGTGGGACTGTCCCCCAGTGAGAGTCAGTGTGTGTGTGTGGGACTGTCCCCCAGGGAGAGTCAGTGTGTGTGTGTGGGACTGTCCCCCCCAGTGAGAGTCAGTGTGTGTGTGTGGGACTGTCCCCCAGTGAGAGTCAGTGTGTGTGTGTGGGACTGTCCCCCAGGGAGAGTCAGTGTGTGTGTGTGGGACTGTCCCCCCAGTGAGAGTCAGTGTGTGTGTGTGACTGTCCCCCAGTGAGAGTCAGTGTGTGTGTGTGGGACTGTCCCCCAGTGAGAGTCAGTGTGTGTGTGGGACTGTCCCCCCAGTGAGAGTCAGTGTGTGTGTGTGGGACTGTCCCCCAGTGAGAATCAGTGTGTGTGTGGGACTGTCCCCCCAGTGAGAGTCAGTGTGTGTGTGTGTGGGACTGTCCCTCAGTGAGAGTCAGTGTGTGTGTGTGGGACTGTCCCCCAGGGAGAGTCAGTGTGTGTGTGTGTGGGACTGTCCCCCAGGGAGAGTCAGTGTGTGTGTGTGTGGGACTGTCCCCCCAGTGAGAGTCAGTGTGTGTGTGTGTGGGACTGTCCCTCAGTGAGAGTCAGTGTGTGTGTGTGGGACTGTCCCCCAGGGAGAGTCAGTGTGTGTGTGTGTGGGACCGTCCCCCCAGTGAGAATCAGTGTGTGTGTGGGACTGTCCCCCAGTGAGAGTCAGTGTGTGTGTGTGGGACTGTCCCCCCAGTGAGAGTCAGTGTGTGTGTGTGGGACTGTCCCCCAATGAGAGTCAGTGTGTGTGTGGGACTGTCCCCCCCAGGGAGAGTCAGTGTGTGTGGGACTGTCCCCCAGTGAGAGTCAGTGTGTGTGTGTGTGAGTGTGGGACTGTCCCCCCCCAGTGAGAGTCAGTGTGTGTGTGTGTGGGACTGTCCCCCAGTGAGAGTCAGTGTGTGTGTGTGTGTGTGGGACTGTCCCCCCAGTGAGAGTCAGTGTGTGTGTGTGTGTCTGTGTGTGGGACTGTCCCCCCAGTGAGAGTCTGTGTGTGTGTGGGACTGTCCCCCAGTGAGAGTCAGTGTGTGTGTGTGGGACTGTCCCCCAGTGAGAGTCAGTGTGTGTGCGTGGGATTGTCCCCCCAGTGAGAGTCAGTGTGTGTGTGGGACTGTCCCCCAGTGAGAGTCAGTGTGTGTGTGTGTGTGTGGGACTGTCCCCCCAGTGAGAGTCAGTGTGTGTGTGTGGGACTGTCCCCCAGTGAGAGTCAGTGTGTGTGTGTGGGACTGTCCCCCCAGTGAGAGTCAGTGTGTGTGTGGGACTGTCCCCCAGTGAGAGTCAGTGTGTGTGTGTGTGGGACTGTGCCCCAGTGAGAGTCTGTGTGTGTGTGTGTGGGACTGTCCCCCCAGTGAGAGTCAGTGTGTGTGTGTGACTGTCCCCCAGTGAGAGTCAGTGTGTGTGGGACTGTGCCCCAGTGAGAGTCAGTGTGTGTGTGTGTGGGACTGTCCCCCCAGTGAGACTCAGTGTGTGTGTGTGGGACTGTCCCCCCAGTGAGAGTCAGTGTCTGTGTGGGACTGTCCCCCCAGTGAGAGTCAGTGTGTGTGTGGGGGGGACTGTCCCCCAGTGAGAGTCAGTGTGTGTGTGTGTGTGGGACTGTCCGCCAGGGTGAGTCAGTGTGTGTGTGGGACTGTCCCCCCCCCAGTGAGAGTCAGTGTGTGTGTGTGTGTGGGACTGTCCCCCAGTGAGAGTCAGTGTGTGTGTGTGGGACTGTCCGCCAGGGTGAGTCAGTGTGTGTGTGGGACTGTCCCCCCCCAGTGAGAGTCAGTGTGTGTGTGTGTGTGGGACTGTCCCCCAGTGAGAGTCAGTGTGTGTGTGTGTGGGACTGTCCCCCCAGGGAGAGTCAGTGTGTGTGTGTGTGGGACTGTCCCCCCAGGGAGAGTCAGTGTGTGTGTGTGTGGGACTGTCCCCCCAGGGAGAGTCAGTGTGTGTGTGTGTGTGGGACCGTCCCTTCAGTGAGAATCAGTGTGTGTGTGGGACTGTCCCCCAGTGAGAGTCAGTGTGTGTGGGACTGTCCCCCAGTGAGAGTCAGTGTGTTTGTGTGTGGGACCGTCCCTTCAGTGAGAATCAGTGTGTGTGTGGGACTGTCCCCCCAGGGAGAGTCAGTGTGTGTGTGTGGGACTGTCCCCCAGGGAGAGTCAGTGTGTGTGTATGTGGGACTGTCCCCCCCCCCAGTGAGAGTCAGTGTGTGTGTGTGGGACTGTCCCCCCAGTGAGAGTCAGTGTGTGTGTGTGGGACTGTCCCCCCAGTGAGAGTCAGTGTGTGTGTGTGGGACTGTCCCCCCAGTGAGAGTCAGTGTGTGTGTGTGGGACTGTCCCCCAGTGAGAGTCAGTGTGTGTGTGTGGGACTGTCCCCCAGTGAGAGTCAGTGTGTGTGTGTGGGACTGTCCCCTCAGTGAGAGTTAGTGTGTGTGTGTGTGTGTGTGTGTGTGAGACTGTCCCCCCAGTGAGAGTCAGTGTGTGTGTGTGTGACTGTCCCCCAGTGAGAGTCAGTGTGTGTGTGGGACTGTCCCCCCAGTGAGAGTCAGTGTGTGTGTGTGGGACTGTCCCCCCAGTGAGAGTCAGTGTGTGTATGTGGGACTGTCCCCCAGGGAGAGTCAGTGTGTGTGTGTGGGACTGTCCCTCAGTGAGAGTCAGTGTGTGTGTGTGGGACTGTCCCCCCCCAGTGAGAGTCAGTGTGTGTGTGTGTGTGGGACTGTCCCCCCAGTGAGAGTCAGTGTGTGTGTGTGTGTGGGACTGTCCCCCCAGTGAGAGTCAGTGTGTGTGTGGGACTGTCCCCCAGTGAGAGTCAGTGTGTGTGTGTGGGACTGTCCCCCAGTGAGAGTCAGTGTGTGTGTGTGGGACTGTCCCCTCAGTGAGAGTTAGTGTGTGTGTGTGTGTGTGTGTGTGTGAGACTGTCCCCCCAGTGAGAGTCAGTGTGTGTGTGTGTGACTGTCCCCCAGTGAGAGTCAGTGTGTGTGTGGGACTGTCCCCCCAGTGAGAGTCAGTGTGTGTGTGGGACTGTCCCCTAGTGTGTGTGTGTGTGTGTGTGTGGGACTGTCCCCCCAGTGAGAGTCAGTGTGTGTGTGTGTGGGACTGTCCCCCCCAGTGAGAGTCAGTGTGTGTGTGTGGGACTGTCCCCCAGGGAGAGTCAGTGTGTGTGTGTGGGACTGTCCCCCCAGTGAGAGTCAGTGTGTGTGTGGGACTGTCCCCCCAGTGAGAGTCAGTGTGTGTGTGTGACTGTCCCCCAGTGAGAGTCAGTGTGTGTGTGTGGGACTGTCCCCCAGTGAGAGTCAGTGTGTGTGTGGGACTGTCCCCCCAGTGAGAGTCAGTGTGTGTGTGTGGGACTGTCCCCCAGTGAGAATCAGTGTGTGTGTGGGACTGTCCCCCCAGTGAGAGTCAGTGTGTGTGTGTGTGGGACTGTCCCTCAGTGAGAGTCAGTGTGTGTGTGTGGGACTGTCCCCCCCCAGTGAGAGTCAGTGTGTGTGTGTGTGTGTGTGTGTGGGACTGTCCCCCCAGTGAGAGTCAGTGTGTGTGTGTTGGACTGTCCCCCCAGGGAGAGTCAGTGTGTGTGTGTGGGACTGTCCCTCAGTGAGAGTGTGGGACTGTCCCCCCCCCAGTGAGAGTCAGTGTGTGTGTGTGGGACTGTCCCTCAGTGAGAGTCCGTGTGTATGTGGGACTGTCCCCCAGTGAGAGTCAGTGTGTGTGTGTGTGTGTGTGTGGGACTGTCCCCCAGTGAGAGTCAGTGTGTGTGTGTGGGACTGTCCCCCCCCAGTGAGAGTCAGTGTGTGTGTGTGGGACTGTCCCCCCAGTGAGAGTCAGTTTGTGTGTGTAGAACCGTCCCTTCAGTGAGAATCAGTGTGTGTGTGACAGTCCCCCAGGGAGAGTCAGTGTGTGTGTGTGTGGGAGTGTCCCTCAGTGAGAGTCTGTGTGTGTGTGTGGGACCGTCCCCCCAGTGAGAATCAGTGTGTGGGTGGGACTGTCCCCCAGTGAGAGTCAGTGTGTGTGTGTGGGACTGTCCCCCCAGTGAGAGTCAGTGTGTGTGTGTGGGACTGTCCCCCAATGAGAGTCAGTGTGTGTGTGGGACTGTCCCCCCCAGGGAGAGTCAGTGTGTGTGGGACTGTCCCCCAGTGAGAGTCAGTGTGTGTGTGTGTGAGTGTGGGACTGTCCCCCCCCAGTGAGAGTCAGTGTGTGTGCGTGGGATTGTCCCCCCAGTGAGAGTCAGTGTGTGTGTGTGGGACTGTCCCCCCAGTGAGAGTCAGTGTGTGTGTGTGTGTGTGTGGGACTGTCCCCCAGTGAGAGTCAGTGTGTGTGTGGGACTGTCCCCCAGTGAGAGTCAGTGTGTGTGTGTGTGGGACTGTGCCCCAGTGAGAGTCAGTGTGTGTGTGTGTGGGACTGTCCCCCCAGTGAGAGTCAGTGTGTGTGTGTGACTGTCCCCCAGTGAGAGTCAGTGTGTGTGGGACTGTGCCCCAGTGAGAGTCAGTGTGTGTGTGTGTGGGACTGTCCCCCCAGTGAGAGTCAGTGTGTGTGTGTGAGACTGTCCCCCAGTGAGAGTCAGTGTGTGTGTGTGGGACTGTCCCCCCAGTGAGAGTCAGTGTCTGTGTGGGACTGTCCCCCCAGTGAGAGTCAGTGTGTGTGTGGGGGGGACTGTCCCCCAGTGAGAGTCAGTGTGTGTGTGTGTGTGGGACTGTCCGCCAGGGTGAGTCAGTGTGTGTGTGTGGGACTGTCCCCCCCCAGTGAGAGTCAGTGTGTGTGTGTGTGTGGGACTGTCCCCCAGTGAGAGTCAGTGTGTGTGTGTGGGACTGTCCGCCAGGGTGAGTCAGTGTGTGTGTGGGACTGTCCCCCCCCAGTGAGAGTCAGTGTGTGTGTGTGTGTGTGTGTGTGGGACTGTCCCCCAGTGAGAGTCAGTGTGTGTGTGTGTGGGACTGTCCCCCCAGGGAGAGTCAGTGTGTGTGTGTGTGGGACTGTCCCCCCAGGGAGAGTCAGTGTGTGTGTGTGTGGGACTGTCCCCCCAGGGAGAGTCAGTGTGTGTGTGTGTGGGACTGTCCCCCCAGTGAGAGTCAGTGTGTGTGTGTGTGTGGGACCGTCCCTTCAGTGAGAATCAGTGTGTGTGTGTGGGACTGTTCCCCAGTGAGAGTCAGTGTGTGTGGGACTGTCCCCCAGTGAGAGTCAGTGTGTGTGGGACTGTCCCCCAGTGAGAGTCAGTGTGTGTGTGTGTGTGGGACCGTCCCTTCAGTGAGAATCAGTGTGTGTGTGGGACTGTCCCCCCAGGGAGAGTCAGTGTGTGTGTGTGGGACTGTCCCCCAGGGAGAGTCAGTGTGTGTGTGTGTGGGACTGTCCCCCAGTGAGAGTCAGTGTGTGTGTGTGTGGGACTGTCCCCCCAGTGAGAGTCAGTGTGTGTGTATGTGGGACTGTCCCCCCCCCCAGTGAGAGTCAGTGTGTGTGGGACTGTCCCCCCAGTGAGAGTCAGTGTGTGTGTGTGGGACTGTCCCCCCAGTGAGAGTCAGTGTGTGTGTGTGGGACTGTCCCCCCAGTGAGAGTCAGTGTGTGTGTGTGTGGGACTGTCCCCCAGTGGGAGTCAGTGTGTGTGTGTGGGACTGTCCCCCCCAGGGAGAGTCAGTGTGTGTGTGTGGGACTGTCCCCCCAGTGAGAGTCAGTGTGTGTGTGTGGGACTGTCCCCCCAGTAAGAGTCAGTGTGTGTGTGTGTGGGACTGTCCCCCAGTGGGAGTCAGTGTGTGTGTGGGACTGTCCCCCAGGGAGAGTCAGTGTGTGTGTGTGTGGGACTGTCCCCCCAGTGAGAGTCAGTGTGTGTGTGTGTGGGACTGTCCCCCAGGGAGAGTCAGTGTGTGTGTGTGGGACTGTCCCCCCAGTGAGAGTCAGTTTGTGTGTGTCGGACCGTCCCTTCAGTGAGAATCTGTGTGTGTGTGATACTGTACCCCAGTGAGAGTCAGTGTGTGTGTGTGTGTGTGTGGGACTGTCCCCCCAGTGAGAGTCAGTGTTTGTGTGTGACTGTCCCCCAGTGAGAGTCAGTGTGTGTGTGTGGGACTGTCCCCCAGTGAGAGTCAGTGTGTGTGTTGGTCTGTCCCCCAGGGAGAGTCAGTGTGTGTGGGACTGTCCCCCCAGTGAGAGTCTGTGTGTGTGTGTGTGTGACTGTCCCTCAGTGAGAGTCAGTGTGTGTGTGTTGGACTGTCCTCCCCCCCCCCCCCAGTGAGAGTCAGTGTGTGTGTGTGTGTGTGCGACTGTCCCCCCAGTGAGAGTCAGTTTGTGTGTGTAGGACCGTCCCTTCAGTGAGAATCAGTGTGTGTGTGGGACTGTCCCCCAGGGAGAGTCAGTGTGTGTGTGTGTGGGACTGTCCGCCAGGGTGAGTCAGTGTGTGTGTGGGACTGTCCCCCCCCAGTGAGAGTCAGTGTGTGTGTGTGTGGGACTGTCCCCCAGGGAGAGTCAGTGTGTGTGTGTGGGACTGTCCCCCAGTGAGAGTCAGTGTGTGTGTGGAACTGTCCCCCCAGTGAGAGTCAGTGTGTATGTGGGACTGTCCCCCAGTGAGAGTCTGTGTGTGTGTGTGGGACTGTCCCCCCAGTGAGAGTCAGTGTGTGTGTGTGTGGGACTGTCCCCCCCAGTGAGAGTCAGTGTGTGTGTGGGACTGTCCCCTAGTGTGTGTGTGTGTGTGTGTGTGGGACTGTCCCCCAGGGAGAGTCAGTGTGTGTGTGTGGGACTGTCCCCCCAGTGAGAGTCAGTGTGTGTGTGTGTGTGTGGGACTGTCCCCCCAGTGAGAGTCAGTGTGTGTGTGGGACTGTCCCCCCAGTGAGAGTCAGTGTGTGTGTGTGTGTGTGGGACTGTCCCCCATGGAGAGTCAGTGTGTGTGTGTGGGACTGTCCCCCCAGTGAGAGTCAGTGTGTGTGTGTGACTGTCCCCCAATGAGAGTCAGTGTGTGTGTGTGTGTGTGTGTGTGTGTGTGACTGTCCCCCAGTGAGAGTCAGTGTGTGTGTGGGACTGTCCCCCAATGAGAGTCAGTGTGTGTGTGTGTGTGTGTGTGTGTGTGTGACTGTCCCCCCCAGGGAGAGTCAGTGTGTGTGGGACTGTCCCCCAGTGAGAGTCAGTGTGTGTGTGGGTGTGGGACTGTCCCCCCAGTGAGAGTCAGTGTGTGTGTGTGTGGGACTGTCCCCCCAGTGAGAGTCTGTGTGTATGTGGGACTGTCCCCCAGTGAGAGTCAGTGTGTGTTTGTGGGACTGTCCGCCAGGGTGAGTCAGTGTGTGTGTGGGACTGTCCCCCCCCAGTGAGAGTCAGTGTGTGTGTGTGTGGGACTGTCCCCCAGGGAGAGTCAGTGTGTGTGTGTGGGACTGTCCCCCAGTGAGAGTCAGTGTGTGTGTGGGACTGTCCCCCCAGTGAGAGTCAGTGTGTGTGTGTGTGTGGGACTGTCCGCCAGGGTGAGTCAGTGTGTGTGTGGGACTGTCCCCCCCCAGTGAGAGTCAGTGTGTGTGTGTGTGGGACTGTCCCCCAGTGAGAGTCAGTGTGTGTGTGTGGGACTGTCCCCCAGTGAGAGTCAGTGTGTGTGTGTGTGGGACTGTCCCCCCAGTGAAAGTCAGTTTGTGTGTGGGACTGTCCCCCCCCCAGTGAGAGTCAGTGTGTGTGTGTGTGGGACTGTCCCCCCAGTGAGAGTCAGTTTGTGTGTGTCGGACCGTCACTTCAGTGAGAATCTGTGTGTGTGTGGGACTGTCCCCCAGTGAGAGTCAGTGTGTGTGTGTGGGTCTGTCCCCCCAGTGAGAGTCTGTGCGTGATACTGTCCCCCAGTGAGAGTCAGTGTGTGTGTGTGGGACTGTCCCCCAGTGAGAGTCAGTGTGTGTGTGGGACTGTCCCCAGTGAGAGTCAGTGTGTGTGTTGGTCTGTCCCCCAGGGACAGTCAGTGTGTGTGGGACTGTCCCCCCAGTGAGAGTCAGTTTGTGTGTGTAGGACCGTCCCTTCAGTGAGAATCAGTGTGTGTGTGGGACTGTCCCCCAGGGAGAGTCAGTGTGTGTGTGGGACTGTCCCCCCAGTGAGAGTCAGTCTGTGTGTGTGTGTGACTGTCCCTCAGTGAGAGTCAGTGTGTGTGTGTGGGACTGTCCCCCCCCCCCCCCAGTGAGAGTCAGTGTGTGTGTGTGTGTGTGTGCGACTGTCCCCCCAGTGAGAGTCAGTTTGTGTGTGTAGGACCGTCCCTTCAGTGAGAATCAGTGTGTGTGTGGGACTGTCCCCCAGGGAGAGTCAGTGTGTGTGTGTGTGGGACTGTCCGCCAGGGTGAGTCAGTGTGTGTGTGGGACTGTTCCCCCCCCCAGTGAGAGTCAGTGTGTGTGTGTGGGACAGTCCCCCAGTGAGAGTCAGTGTGTGTGTGGGACTGTCCCCCCCCAGTGAGAGTCAGTGTGTGAGTGTGTGGGACTGTCCCCCAGTGAGAGTCAGTGTGTGTGTGGGACTGTCCCCCCAGTGAGAGTCAGTGTGTGTGTGTGTGTGTGGGACTGTCCCCCAGTGAGAGTCAGTGTGTGTGTGGGACTGTCCCCCAGGGAGAGTCAGTGTGTGTGTGGGACTGTCCCCCAGTGAGAGTCAGTGTGTGTGTGTGGGACTGTCCCCCAGGGAGAGTCAGTGTGTGTGTGTGGGACTGTCCCCCCCAGTGAGAGTCAGTGTGTGTGTGTGGGACTGTCCCCCCCAGTGAGAGTCAGTGTGTGTGTGTGGGACTGTCCCCCAGTGAGAGTCAGTGTGTGTGTGTGGGACTGTCCCCCAGGAAGAGTCAGTGTGTGTGTGTGGGACTGTCCCCCCAGTGAGAGTCAGTGTGTGTGTGTGACTGTCCCCCAGTGAGAGTCAGTGTGTGTGTGTTGGACTGTCCCCCAGTGAGAGTCAGTGTGTGTGTGGGACTGTCCCCCCCAGTGAGAGTCAGTGTGTGTGTGTGGGACTGTCCCCCAGTGAGAATCAGTGTGTGTGTGGGACTGTCCCCCCAGTGAGAGTCAGTGTGTGTGTGTGTGGGACTGTCCCTCAGTGAGAGTCAGTGTGTGTTTGTGGGACTGTCCCCCCCCAGTGAGAGTCAGTGTGTGTGTGTGTGTGTGTGTGGGACTGTCCCCCCAGTGAGAGTCAGTGTGTGTGTGTTGGACTGTCCCCCCAGGGAGAGTCAGTGTGTGTGTGTGGGACTGTCCCCCAGTGAGAGTCAGTGAGAGTGTGGGACTGTCCCCCACCAGTGAGAGTCAGTGTGTGTGTGTGGGACTGTCCCTCAGTGAGAGTCCGTGTGTGTGTGGGACTGTCCCCCCAGTGAGAGTCAGTGTGTGTGTGTGTGTGGGACTGTCCCCCAGTGAGAGTCAGTGTGTGTGTGGAACTGTCCCCCCAGTGAGAGTCAGTGTGTATGTGGGACTGTCCCCCCCCAGTGAGAGTCAGTGTGTGTGTGTGTGTGTGGGACTGTCCCCCCAGTGAGAGTCAGTTTGTGTGTGTAGAACCGTCTCTTCAGTGAGAATCAGTGTGTGTGTGGGACAGTCCCCCAGGGAGAGTCAGTGTGTGTGTGTGTGGGAGTGTCCCTCAGTGAGAGTCTGTGTGTGTGTGTGGCACTGTCCCCCCAGTGAGAGTCAGTGTGTGTGTGTGTGGGACCGTCCCCCCAGTGAGAATCAGTGTGTGTGTGGGACTGTCCCCCAGTGAGAGTCAGTGTGTGTGTGTGGGACTGTCCCCCCAGTGAGAGTCAGTGTGTGTGTGTGGGACTGTCCCCCAATGAGAGTCAGTGTGTGTGTGGGACTGTCCCCCCCAGGGAGAGTCAGTGTGTGTGGGACTGTCCCCCAGTGAGAGTCAGTGTGTGTGTGTGTGAGTGTGGGACTGTCCCCCCCCAGTGAGAGTCAGTGTGTGTGTGTGGGACTGTCCCCCAGTGAGAGTCAGTGTGTGTGTGTGGGACTGTCCCCCAGTGAGAGTCAGTGTGTGTGCGTGGGATTGTCCCCCCAGTGAGAGTCAGTGTGTGTGTGTGGGACTGTCCCCCAGTGAGAGTCAGTGTGTGTGTGTGTGGGACTGTTCCCCAGTGAGAGTCAGTGTGTGTGTGTGTGGGACTGTCCCCCCAGTGAGAGTCGGTGTGTGTGTGTGACTGTCCCCCAGTGAGAGTCAGTGTGTGTGGGACTGTGCCCCAGTGAGAGTCAGTGTGTGTGTGTGTGGGACTGTCCCCCCAGTGAGAGTCAGTGTGTGTGTGTGGGACTGTCCCCCAGTGAGAGTCAGTGTGTGTGTGTGGGACTGTCCCCCCAGTGAGAGTCAGTGTCTGTGTGGGACTGTCCCCCCAGTGAGAGTCAGTGTGTGTGTGGGGGGGACTGTCCCCCAGTGAGAGTCAGTGTGTGTGTGTGTGTGGGACTGTCCGCCAGGGTGAGTCAGTGTGTGTGTGGGACTGTCCCCCCCCAGTGAGAGTCAGTGTGTGTGTGTGTGTGGGTCTGTCCCCCAGTGAGAGTCAGTGTGTGTGTGTGGGAGTGTTCCCCCAGTGAGAGTCAGTTTGTGTGTGGGACTGTCCCCCCCCAGTGAGAGTCAGTGTGTGTGTGTGTGGGACTGTCCCCCCAGTGAGAGTCAGTGTGTGTGTGTCGGACCGTCCCTTCAGTGAGAATCTGTGTGTGTGTGGGACTGTCCCCCAGTGAGAGTCAGTGTGTGTGTGTGATACTGTCGCCCAGGGAGAGTCAGTGTGTGTGTGTTGGACTGTCCCCCAGTGAGAGTCACTGTGTGTGTGTGTGGGACTGTCCCCCCAGTGAGAGTCAGTGTGTGTGTGTGGGACTGTCCCCCAGTGAGAGTCAGTGTGTGTGTTGGTCTGTCCCCCAGGGAGAGTCAGTGTGTGTGGGACTGTCCCCCCAGTGAGAGTCAGTTTGTGTGTGTAGGACCGTCCCTTCAGTGAGAATCAGTGTGTGTGTGGGACTGTCCGCCAGGGTGAGTCAGTGTGTGTGTGGGACTGTCCCCCCCCAGTGAGAGTCAGTGTGTGTGTGTGTGGGACTGTCCCCCAGTGAGAGTCAGTGTGTGTGTGTGTGGGACTGTCCCCCAGTGAGAGTCAGTGTGTGTGTGTGTGGGACTGTCCCCCCAGGGAGAGTCAGTGTGTGTGTGTGGGCCTGTCCCCCCAGTGAGTCAGTGAGTGTGTGTGGGACTGTCCCCCAGTGAGAGTCAGTGTGTGTGTGTGGGACTGTCCCCCCAGTGAGAGTCAGTGTGTGTGTGGGACTGTCCCCCCAGGGAGAGTCAGTGTGTGTGTGGGACTGTCCCCCCAGGGAGAGTCAGTGTGTGTGTGTGGGACTGTCCCCCAGTGAGTGTCAGTGTGTGTATGTGTGTGACTGTCCCCCAGTGAGAGTCAGTGTGTGTGTGTGTGTGTGTGACTGTCCCCCAGTGAGAGTCAGTGTGTGTGTGAGGGACTGTCCCCCAGTGAGAGTTAGTGTGTGTGTGGGTCTGTCCCCCAGTGAGAGTCAGTGTGTGTGTGTGGGAGTGTCCCCCCAGTGAGAGTCAGTTTGTGTGTGGGACTGTCCCCTCCCAGTGAGAGTCAGTGTGTGTGTGTGTGTGGGACTGTCCCCCCTGTGAGAGTCAGTTTGTGTGTGTCGGACCGTCCCTTCAGTGAGAATCTGTGTGTGTGTGGGACTGTCCCCCAGTGAGAGTCAGTTTGTGTGTGGGACTGTCCCCCCCCAGTGAGAGTCAGTGTGTGTGTGTGTGGGACTGTCCCCCCAGTGAGAGTCAGTTTGTGTGTGTCGGACCGTCACTTCAGTGAGAATCTGTGTGTGTGTGGGACTGTCCCCCAGTGAGAGTCAGTGTGTGTGTGTGATACTGTCGCCCAGGGAGAGTCAGTGTGTGTGTGTGGGACTGTCCCCCAGTGAGAGTCAGTGTGTGTGTGTGGGTCTGTCCCCCCAGTGAGAGTCTGTGCGTGATACTGTCCCCCAGTGAGAGTCAGTGTGTGTGTGTGGGACTGTCCCCCAGGGAGAGTCAGTGTGTGTGTGGGACTGTCCCCCCAGTGAGAGTCAGTGTGTGTGTGTGTGTGTGACCCTCAGTGAGAGTCAGTGTGTGTGTGTGGGACTGTCCCCCCCCCCCCCCCCAGTGAGAGTCAGTGTGTGTGTGTGTGTGTGCGACTGTCCCCCCAGTGAGAGTCAGTTTGTGTGTGTAGGACCGTCCCTTCAGTGAGAATCAGTGTGTGTGTGGGACTGTCCCCCAGGGAGAGTCAGTGTGTGTGTGTGTGGGACTGTCCGCCAGGGTGAGTCAGTGTGTGTGTGGGACTGTCCCCCCCCCAGTGAGAGTCAGTGTGTGTGTGTGGGACAGTCCCCCAGTGAGAGTCAGTGTGTGTGTGGGACTGTCCCCCCCCAGTGAGAGTCAGTGTGTGAGTGTGTGGGACTGTCCCCCAGTGAGAGTCAGTGTGTGTGTGGGACTGTCCCCCCAGTGAGAGTCAGTGTGTGTGTGTGTGTGTGGGACTGTCCCCCAGTGAGAGTCAGTGTGTGTGTGGGACTGTCCCCCAGTGAGAGTCAGTGTGTGTGTGGGACTGTCCCCCAGGGAGAGTCAGTGTGTGTGTGGGACTGTCCCCCAGTGAGAGTCAGTGTGTGTGTGTGGGACTGTCCCCCAGGGAGAGTCAGTGTGTGTGTGTGGGACTGTCCCCCCCAGTGAGAGTCAGTGTGTGTGTGTGGGACTGTCCCCCAGTGAGAGTCAGTGTGTGTGTGTGGGACTGTCCCCCAGGGAGAGTCAGTGTGTGTGTGTGGGACTGTCCCCCAGTGAGAGTCAGTGTGTGTGTGTGTGGGACTGTCCCCCAGTGAGAGTCAGTGTGTGTGTGGGACTGTCCCCCCCAGTGAGAGTCAGTGTGTGTGTGTGGGACTGTCCCCCAGTGAGAATCAGTGTGTATGTGGGACTGTCCCCCCAGTGAGAGTCAGTGTGTGTGTGTGTGGGACTGTCCCTCAGTGAGAGTCAGTGTGTGTGTGTGGGACTGTCCCCCAGTGAGAGTCAGTGTGTGTGTGTGGGACTGTCCCCCAGTGAGAGTCAGTGTGTGTGTGGAACTGTCCCCCCAGTGAGAGTCAGTGTGTATGTGGGACTGTCCCCCCAGTGAGAGTCAGTGTGTGTGTGTGGGTCTGTCCCCCAGTGAGAGTCAGTGTGTGTGTGTGGGACTGTCCCCCCCCAGTGAGAGTCAGTGTGTGTGGGACTGTCCCCCCAGTGAGAGTCAGTTTGTGTGTGTAGAACCGTCCCTTCAGTGAGAATCAGTGTGTGTGTGGGACAGTCCCCCAGGGAGAGTCAGTGTGTGTGTGTGTGGGAGTGTCCCTCAGTGAGAGTCTGTGTGTGTGTGTGGCACTGTCCCCCCAGTGAGAGTCAGTGTGTGTGTGTGTGGGACCGTCCCCCCAGTGATAATCAGTGTGTGTGTGGGACTGTCCCCCAGTGAGAGTCAGTGTGTGTGTGTGGGACTGTCCCCCCAGTGAGAGTCAGTGTGTGTGTGTGGGACTGTCCCCCAATGAGAGTCAGTGTGTGTGTGGGACTGTCCCCCCCAGGGAGAGTCAGTGTGTGTGGGACTGTCCCCCAGTGAGAGTCAGTGTGTGTGTGTGTGTGAGTGTGGGACTGTCCCCCCCCAGTGAGAGTCAGTGTGTGTGTGTGGGACTGTCCCCCAGTGAGAGTCAGTGTGTGTGTGTGTGTGTGTGTGGGACTGTCCCACCAGTGAGAGTCTGTGTGTGTGTGGGACTGTCCCCCAGTGAGAGTCAGTGTGTGTGTGTGGGACTGTCCCCCAGTGAGAGTCAGTGTGTGTGCGTGGGATTGTCCCCCCAGTGAGAGTCAGTGTGTGTGTGTGGGACTGTCCCCCAGTGAGAGTCAGTGTGTGTGTGTGTGGGACTGTGCCCCAGTGAGAGTCAGTGTGTGTGTGTGTGGGGGACTGTCCCCCCAGTGAGAGTCAGTGTGTGTGTGTGACTGTCCCCCAGTGAGAGTCAGTGTGTGTGGGACTGTGCCCCAGTGAGAGTCAGTGTGTGTGTGTGTGGGACTGTCCCCCCAGTGAGAGTCAGTGTGTGTGTGTGGGACTGTCCCCCAGTGAGAGTCAGTGTGTGTGTGTGGGACTGTCCCCCCAGTGAGAGTCAGTGTCTGTGTGGGACTGTCCCCCCAGTGAGAGTCAGTGTGTGTGTGGGGGGGACTGTCCCCCAGTGAGAGTCAGTGTGTGTGTGTGGGACTGTCCGCCAGGGTGAGTCAGTGTGTGTGTGGGACTGTCCCCCCCCAGTGAGAGTCAGTGTGTGTGTGTGTGTGGGACTGTCCCCCAGTGAGAGTCAGTGTGTGTGTGTGTGGGACTGTCCCCCCAGGGAGAGTCAGTGTGTGTGTGTGTGGGACTGTCCCCCCAGGGAGAGTCAGTGTGTGTGTGTGGGACTGTCCCCCCAGGGAGAGTCAGTGTGTGTGTGGGACTGTCCCCCCAGGGAGAGTCAGTGTGTGTGTGGGACTGTCCCCCCAGGGAGAGTCAGTGTGTGTGTGTGGGACTGTCCCCCAGTGAGTGTCAGTGTGTGTATGTGTGTGACTGTCCCCCAGTGAGAGTCAGTGTGTGTGTGTGTGTGTGACTGTCCCCCAGTGAGAGTTAGTGTGTGTGTGGGTCTGTCCCCCAGTGAGAGTCAGTGTGTGTGTGTGGGAGTGTCCCCCCAGTGAGAGTCAGTTTGTGTGTGGGACTGTCCCCCCCCAGTGAGAGTCAGTGTGTGTGTGTGTGGGACTGTCCCCCCAGTGAGAGTCAGTGTGTGTGTGTCGGACTGTCCCTTCAGTGAGAATCTGTGTGTGTGTGGGACTGTCCCCCAGTGAGAGTCAGTGTGTGTGTGTGATACTGTCGCCCAGGGAGAGTCAGTGTGTGTGTGTTGGACTGTCCCCCAGTGAGAGTCACTGTGTGTGTGTGTGGGACTGTCCCCCCAGTGAGAGTCAGTGTGTGTGTGTGGGACTGTCCCCCAGTGAGAGTCAGTGTGTGTGTTGGTCTGTCCCCCAGGGAGAGTCAGTGTGTGTGGGACTGTCCCCCCAGTGAGAGTCAGTTTGTGTGTGTAGGACCGTCCCTTCAGTGAGAATCAGTGTGTGTGTGGGACTGTCCCCCAGTGAGAGTCAGTGTGTGTGTGTGTGTGGGACTGTCCGCCAGGGTGAGTCAGTGTGTGTGTGGGACTGTCCCCCCCCAGTGAGAGTCAGTGTGTGTGTGTGTGTGGGACTGTCCCCCAGTGAGAGTCAGTGTGTGTGTGTGGGACTGTCCGCCAGGGTGAGTCAGTGTGTGTGTGGGACTGTCCCCCCCCAGTGAGAGTCAGTGTGTGTGTGTGTGGGACTGTCCCCCAGTGAGAGTCAGTGTGTGTGTGTGTGTGGGACTGTCCCCCCAGTGAGAGTCAGTGTGTGTGTGTGTGGGACTGTCCCCCCAGGGAGAGTCAGTGTGTGTGTGTGGGACTGTCCCCCCAGTGAGTCAGTGAGTGTGTGTGGGACTGTCCCCCAGTGAGAGTCAGTGTGTGTGTGTGGGACTGTCCCCCCAGTGAGAGTCAGTGTGTGTGTGGGACTGTCCCCCCAGGGAGAGTCAGTGTGTGTGTGGGACTGTCCCCCCAGGGAGAGTCAGTGTGTGTGTGTGGGACTGTCCCCCAGTGAGTGTCAGTGTGTGTATGTGTGTGACTGTCCCCCAGTGAGAGTCAGTGTGTGTGTGTGTGTGTGTGACTGTCCCCCAGTGAGAGTCAGTGTGTGTGTGTGGGACTGTCCCCCAGTGAGAGTCAGTGTGTGTGTGTGATACTGTCGCCCAGGGAGAGTCAGTGTGTGTGTGTTGGCCTGTCCCCCAGTGAGAGTCAGTGTGTGTGTGTGGGAGTGTCCCCCCAGTGAGAGTCAGTTTGTGTGTGGGACTGTCCCCCCCCAGTGAGAGTCAGTGTGTGTGTGTGTGGGACTGTCCCCCCAGTGAGAGTCAGTGTGTGTGTGTGTGGGACTGTCCCCCAGTGAGAGTCAGTGTGTGTGTGTGATACTGTCGCCCAGGGAGAGTCAGTGTGTGTGTGTTGGACTGTCCCCCAGTGAGAGTCACTGTGTGTGTGTGTGGGACTGTCCCCCCAGTGAGAGTCAGTGTGTGTGTGTGTGTGGGACTGTCCCCCAGTGAGAGTCAGTGTGTGTGTTGGTCTGTCCCCCAGGGAGAGTCAGTGTGTGTGGGACTGTCCCCCCAGTGAGAGTCAGTTTGTGTGTGTAGGACCGTCCCTTCAGTGAGAATCAGTGTGTGTGTGGGACTGTCCCCCAGTGAGAGTCAGTGTGTGTGTGTGACTGTCCCCCAGTGAGAGTCAGTGTGTGTGTGTGGGACTGTCCCCCAGTGAGAGTCAGTGTGTGTGTTGGTCTGTCCCCCAGGGAGAGTCAGTGTGTGTGGGACTGTCCCCCCAGTGAGAGTCAGTGTGTGTGTGTGGGACTGTCCCCCAGGGAGAGTCAGTGTGTGTGTGGGACTGTCCCCCCAGTGAGAGTCAGTGTGTATGTGTGTGTGTGACTGTCCCTCAGTGAGAGTCAGTGTGTGTGTGTGGGACTGTCCCCCCCCCCAGTGAGAGTCAGTGTGTGTGTGTGTGTGTGCGACTGTCCCCCCAGTGAGAGTCAGTTTGTGTGTGTAGGACCGTCCCTTCAGTGAGAATCAGTGTGTGTGTGGGACTGTCCCCCAGGGAGAGTCAGTGTGTGTGTGTGTGGGCCTGTCCGCCAGGGTGAGTCAGTGTGTGTGTGGGACTGTCCCCCCCCCCAGTGAGAGTCAGTGTGTGTGTGTGTGGGACTGTCCCCCAGGGAGAGTCAGTGTGTGTGTGTGGGACAGTCCCCCAGTGAGAGTCAGTGTGTGTGTGGGACTGTCCCCCCCCAGTGAGAGTCAGTGTGTGAGTGTGTGTGTGTGTAGGACTGTCCCCCCAGTGAGAGTCAGTGTGTGTGTGTGGGACTGTCCCCCCAGTGAGAGTCAGTGTGTGTGTGTGGGACTGTCCCCCCAGTGAGAGTCAGTGTGTGTGTGTGGGACTGTCCCCCAGTGAGAGTCAGTGTGTGTGTGGGACGGTCCCCCCAGTGAGAGTCAGTGTGTGTGTGTGTGTGGGACTGTCCCCCAGTGAGAGTCAGTGTGTGTGTGTGTGGGACTGTCCCCCCAGTGAGAGTCACTGTGTGTGTGTGTGTGGGACTGTCCCCCCAGTGAGAGTCAGTGTGTGTGTGTGACTGTCCCCCAGTGAGAGTCAGTGTGTGTGTGTGGGACTGTCCCCCAGTGAGAGTCAGTGTGTGTGTGGGGGACTGTCCCCCAGGGAGAGTCAGTGTGTGTGTGGGACTGTCCCCCCCCAGTGAGAGTCAGTGTGTGTGTGTGTAGGACCGTCCCTTCAGTGAGAATCAGTGTGTGTGTGGGACTGTCCCCCAGTGAGAGTCAGTGTGTGTGTGTGGGACTGTCCCCCCAGTGAGAGTCAGTGTGTGTGTGTGGGACTGTCCCCCCAGTGAGAGTCAGTGTGTGTGTGTGGGACTGTCCCCCAGTGAGAATCAGTGTGTGTGTGGGACTGTCCCCCCAGTGAGAGTCAGTGTGTGTGTGTGTGGGACTGTCCCTCAGTGAGAGTCAGTGTGTGTGTGTGGGACTGTCCCCCCCCCAGTGAGAGTCAGTGTGTGTGTGTGTGTGTGGGACTGTCCCCCCAGTGAGAGTCAGTGTGTGTGTGTTGGACTGTCCCCCCAGTGAGAGTCAGTGTGTGTGTGTGGGACTGTCCCCCAGTGAGAGTCAGTGAGAGTGTGGGACTGTCCCCCCCCAGTGAGAGTCAGTGTGTGTGTGTGGGACTGTCCCTCAGTGAGAGTCAGTGTGTGTGTGGGACTGTCCCCCAGTGAGAGTCAGTGTGTGTGTGTGGGACTGTCCCCCAGGGAGAGTCAGAGTGTGTGTGTGGGACTGTCCCCCAGTGAGAGTCAGTGTGTGTGTGTGTGCGACTGTCCCCCAGTGAGGGTCAGTGTGTGTGTGTGGGACTGTCCCCCAGTGAGAGTCAGTGTGTGTGTGGAACTGTCCCCCCAGTGAGAGTCAGTGTGTATGTGGGACTGTCCCCCCAGTGAGAGTCAGTGTGTTTGTGTTGGACTGTCCCCCCCCAGTGAGAGTCAGTGTGTGTGTGTGTGTGGGACTGTCCCCCCAGTGAGAGTCAGTGTGTGTGTGTGGGATGTCCCCCAGTGAGAGTCAGTGTGTGTGTGTGGACTGTCCCCCAGTGAGAGTCAGTGTGTGTGTGTGACTGTCCCCCAGTGAGAGTCAGTGTGTGTGTGGGACTGTCCCCCCAGGGAGAGTCAGTGTGTGTGTGTGGGACTGTCCCCCAGTGAGAGTCAGTGTGTGTGTGTGGGACTGTCCCCCAGTGAGAGTCAGTGTGTGTGTTGGACTGTCCCCCAGTGAGAGTCAGTGTGTGTGTGGGACTGTCCCCAGTGAGAGTCAGTGTGTGTGTGTGTGTGGGACTGTCCCCCAGTGAGAGTCAGTGTGTGTGTGGGACTGTCCCCCAGTGAGAGTCAGTGTGTGTGTGTGTGTGGGACTGTCCCCCAGTGAGAGTCAGTGTGTGTGTGGGACTGTCCCCCAGGGAGAGTCAGTGTGTGTGTGTGGGACTGTCCCCCAGTGAGAGTCAGTGTGTGTGTGTGTTTGTGTGTGTGGGACTGTCCCCCCAGTGAGAGTCAGTGTGTGTGTGTGGGACTGTCCCCCCAGTGAGAGTCAGTGTGTGTGTGTGGGACTGTCCCCCAGTGAGAGTCAGTGTGTGTGTGTGGGACTGTCCCCCAGTGAGAGTCAGTGTGTGTGTGTGTGTGTGGGACTGTCCCCCCAGTGAGAGTCAGTGTGTGTGTGTGTGTGTGGGACTGTCCCCCCCCAGTGAGAGTCAGTGTGTGTGTGTGGGACTGTCCCCCCAGTGAGAGTCAGTGTGTGTGTGTGGGACTGTCCCCCCCCAGGGAGAGTCAGTGTGTGTGTGTGTGGGACTGTCCCCCCAGTGAGAGTCAGTGTGTGTGTGTGTGGGACTGTCCCCCCAGGGAGAGTCAGTGTGTGTGTGTGGGACTGTCCCCCCAGTGAGAGTCAGTGTGTGTGTGTGGGACTGTCCCCCCAGTGAGAGTCAGTGTGTGTGTGGGACTGTCCCCCCAGTGAGAGTCAGTGTGTGTGTGTGGGACTGTCCCCCCAGTGAGAGTCAGTGTGAGTGTGGGACTGTCCCCCCCCAGTGAGAGTCAGTGTGTGTGTGTGGGACTGTCCCCCAGGGAGAGTCAGTGTGTGTGTGTGTTTGTGTGTGTGGGACTGTCCCCCAGGGAGAGTCGGTGGGGGTTGGGGTTGGGGGTGGGGGTCTCGGCCTGCTGCTGTGATGACTGGAGCTCCTTGTTGTGTGCAGGTTGGAAATGAAGATCACGAAGGGCTCCAGTGGAATGCCGCGTCTCTCCTACACTGGCCGGGACGACCGTCATTTCCTGCCCACCGGTCTCCACATCATCAAAACTGTCAATGGTAGGTGCCCCTCCCTCTGACCCCCCCCCCCCTCCCTCTGTCCCCCCCGATCCCTGGATAGTGATCACACTGACCCCCCCCCCCCTCCCTCTGTCCCCCCCCCCCCGATCCCTGGATAGTGATCACACTGACCCCCCCCCCCCCCTCCCTCTGTCCCCCCCCCCCCGATCCCTGGATAGTGATCACACTGACCCCCTCCCTCCCTCTGTCCCCCCCCCCTGATCCCTGGATAGTGATCACACTGACCCCCCCCCTCCCTCTGTCCCCCCCCCCCCCTGATCCCTGGATAGTGATCACACTGACCCCCCCCCTCCCTCTGTCCCCCCCCCCCCCTGATCCCTGGATAGTGATCACACTGACCCCCCCCCCTCCCTCTGTCCCCCCCCCCCCCGATCCCTGGATAGTGATCACACTGACCCCCCCCCCTCCCTCTGTCCCCCCCCCGATCCCTGGATAGTGATCACACTGACCCCCCCCCCCTCCCTCTGTCCCCCCCCCGATCCCTGGATAGTGATCACACTGACCCCCTCCCCCCCTCCCTCTGTCCCCCCCCCGATCCCTGGATAGTGATCACACTGACCCC
>NC_092741.1:6182050-6312862 GCF_047496795.1 Chiloscyllium punctatum
CTATCCCCTCACTCACTATCCCACACTCACTATCCCCTCACTCACTCACTCACTATCCCCTCACTCACTCACTATCCCCTCACTCACTCACTCACTACCCCTCACTCACTATCCCCTCACTCACTCACTCACTATCCCCTCACTCACTATCCCCACACTCACTATCCCCACACTCACTCACTCACTATCCCCTCACTCACTCACTACCCCTCACTCACTATCCCCTCACTCACTCACTCACTACCCCTCACTCACTATCCCCTCACTCACTATCCCCACAATCACTATCCCCACACTCACTCACTATCCCCTCACTCACTATCCCCTCACTCACTATCCCCTCACTCACTCACTCACTATCCCCTCACTCACTATCCCCTCACTCACTACCCCCTCACTCACTCACTACCCCTCACTCACTATCCCCTCACTCACTCACTACCCCTCACTCACTATCCCCTCACTCACTATCCCCACACTCACTATCCCCTCACTCACTCACTCACTACCCCCTCACTCACTATCCCCTCACTCACTCACTACCCCTCACTCACTCATTCACTACCCCTCACTCACTCACTACCACTCACTCACTACCCCCTCACTCACTCACTACCCCTCACTCACTCACTACCCCCTCACTGTTTCACACACTAGCCCCTCACTCACTACCCCCTCACTAGCCCTCACTCACTCTCTATCTCCTCTCTCACTCACTAGCCCCTCACTCACAACCCCCCCCACTCACTACCTCCTCACTCATTCACTCACTACCCCCTGAGTCACTCACTACCCCCTCACGTGCTCACTCTCAATCACTACCTCAATCATTCACGTACTCTCCTGCGGCTGTAGAGAGAGAGAAACTCGCCTGAGGCTGAAACAGGCCTCCCTCCATCTCACACTCACCCCCTCAATCACACACTCACCCCCTCAATCACACACTCACCCCCCTCCATCTCACACTCACCCCCTCAATCTCACACTCACCCCTCCATCTCACACTCACCTCCCTCCATCTCACACTCACCCCCTCAATCACACACTCACCCCCCTCCACCTCACACTCACCCCCCTCCATCTCAAACTCACCACCCTCCATCTCACACTCACCCCCTCCATCTCACACTCACCCCCTCAATCACACACTCACCCCCCTCCATCTCACACTCACCCCCTCAATCTCACACTCACCCCCTCCATCTCACACTCACCTCCCTCCATCTCACACTCACCTCCCTCCATCTCACACTCACCCCCTCAATCACACACTCACCCTCCTCCACCTCACACTCACCCCCCTCCATCTCAAACTCAACCCCCTCCATCTCACACTCACCCCCTCAATCACACACTCACCCCCCTCCATCTCACACTCACCCCCTCAATCTCACACTCACCCCCTCCATCTCACACTCACCTCCCTCCATCTCACACTCACCCCCTCAATCACACACTCACCCCCTCCACCTCACACTCACCCCCCTCCATCTCAAACTCAACCCCCTCCATCTCACACTCACCCCCCTCCATCTCACACTCACCCCCTCAATCTCACACTCACCCCCCTCAATCACACACTCACCCCCCTCAATCACACACTCACCCCCCTCAATCTCACACTCACCCCCTCAATCACACACTCACCCCCTCAATCACACACTCACCCCCTCAATCACACACTCACCCCCTCAATCACACACTCACCCCCCTCAATCTCACACTCACCTCCTCAATCTCACACTCACCCCCCTCAATCACACACTCACCCCCCTCAATCACACACTCACCCCCTCAATCTCACACTCACCCCCCTCAATCACACACTCACCTCCTCAATCTCACACTCACCCCCCTCAATCACACACTCACCCCCTCAATCACACACTCACCCCCCTCAATCACACACTCACCCCCCTCAATCACACACTCACCTATCACTCACCCATCTCACCTCACCCCTCAATCTCACACTCACCCCCTCAATCACACACTCACCCCCTCAATCACACACTCACCCCCCTCAATCTCACACTCACCCCCTCAATCACACACTCACCCCCTCAATCACACACTCACCCCCTCAATCACACACTCACCCCCTCAATCACACACTCACCCCCTCAATCTCACACTCACCCCCCTCAATCACACACTCACCTCCTCAATCTCACACTCACCCCCCTCAATCACACACCTCACCCCCTCAATCACACACTCACCCCCCTCAATCACACACTCACCCCCCTCAATCTCACACTCACCCCCTCAATCTCACACTCACCCCCCTCAATCACACACTCACCTCCTCAATCACACACTCACCCCCCTCAATCTCACACTCACCCCCCTCAATCACACACTCACTCCCTCAATCACACACTCACCCCCCTCAATCCACACTCACCCCCTCAATCTCACACTCACCCCCTCAATCTCACACTCACCCCCCTCAATCACACACTCACCTCCTCAATCACACACTCACCCCCCTCAATCTCACACTCACCCCCCTCAATCACACACTCACCCCCTCAATCACACACTCACCCCCCTCAATCACACACTCACCCCCTCAATCTCACACTCACCTCCTCAATCACACACTCACCCCCTCAATCACACACTCACCCCCTCAATCTCACACTCACCTCCTCAATCACACACTCACCCCCCTCAATCTCACACTCACCCCCCTCAATCACACACTCACCCCCCTCAATCACACACTCACCCCCCTCAATCACACACTCACCCCCTCAATCTCACACTCACCCCCTCAATCTCACACTCACCCCCTCAATCTCACACTCACCCCCCTCAATCACACACTCACCTCCTCAATCACACACTCACCCCCTCAATCTCACACTCACCCCCTCAATCTCACACTCACCTCCTCAATCACACACTCACCCCCTCAATCTCACACTCACCCCCCTCAATCTCACACTCACCCCCTCAATCTCACACTCACCCCCCTCAATCACACACTCACCTCCTCAATCACACACTCACCCCCTCAATCTCACACTCACCCCCTCAATCTCACACTCACCCCCCTCAATCACACACTCACCCCCCTCAATCACACACTCACCCCCCTCAATCACACACTCACCCCCCTCAATCTCACACTCACCCCCTCAATCTCACACTCACCCCCCTCAATCACACACTCACCTCCTCAATCACACACTCACCCCCTCAATCTCACACTCACCCCCCTCAATCACACACTCACCCCCTCAATCACACACTCACCCCCCTCAATCACACACTCACCCCCTCAATCTCACACTCACCTCCTCAATCACACACTCACCCCCTCAATCTCACACTCACCCCCTCAATCACACACTCACCCCCTCAATCACACACTCACCCCCTCAATCACACACTCACCCCCCTCAATCACACACTCACCCCCTCAATCTCACACTCACCTCCTCAATCACACACTCACCCCCTCAATCTCACACTCACCCCCTCAATCACACACTCACCCCCCTCAATCTCACACTCACCCCCTCAATCACACACTCACCCCCTCAATCTCACACTCACCCCCTCAATCTCACACTCACCCCCCTCAATCTCACACTCACCCCCCTCAATCTCACACTCACCTCCTCAATCTCACACTCACCCCCCTCAATCTCACACTCACCTCCTCAATCACACACTCACCCCCCTCAATCACACACTCACCCCCCTCAATCACACACTCACCCCCCTCAATCTCACACTCACCCCCCTCAATCACACACTCACCCCCCTCAATCTCACACTCACCCCCCTCAATCACACACTCACCCCCTCAATCACACACTCACCCCCCCCACCCTCTGCATTGCTCTATCCCCGGGGGATGACTCACCGCTGCGCTGTTTCCCCGCGGCCCTCATTCCCGACACTGACCCGAGCGGCGCGCTCCCGCGGCCCTCATTCCCGAGACTGACCCGGGAGGCGCGCTCCCGCGGCCCTCATTCCCGACACTGACCCGAGCAGCGCGCTCCCGCGGCCCTCCTTCCCGAGACTGACCCGGGAGGCGCGCTCCCGCGGCCCTCATTCCCGACACTGACCCGAGCGGCGCGCTCCCGCGGCCCTCATTCCCGAGACTGACCCGGGAGGCGCGCTCCCGCGGCCCTCCTTCCCGAGACTGACCCGGGAGGCGCGCTCCCGCGGCCCTCATTCCCGAGACTGACCCGGGAGGCGCGCTCCCGCGGCCCTCATTCCCGAGACTGACCCGGGAGGCGCGCTCCCGCGGCCCTCATTCCCGGCACTGACCCAGTGCTGTCTAATCCCCCTCTGTCCCGGGTCAGTGCCGTCTAATCCCGCTCTGTCCCGGGTCAGTGCCGTCTAATCCCGCTCTGTCCCGGGTCAGTGCCGTCTAATCCCGCTCTGTCCCGGGTCAGTGCCGTCTAATCCCGCTCTGTCCCGGGTCAGTGCTGTCTAATCCCTCTCTGTCCCGGGTCAGTGCTGTCTAATCCCGCTCTGTCCCGGGTCAGTGCCGTCTAATCCCGCTCTGTCCCGGGTCAGTGCCGTCTAATCCCGCTCTGTCCCGGGTCAGTGCCGTCTAATCCCGCTCTGTCCCGGGTCAGTGCTGTCTAATCCCTCTCTGTCACGGGTCAGTGCTGTCTAATCCCCCTCTGTCCCGGGTCAGTGCTGTCTAATCCCTCTCTGTCCCGGGTCAGTGCTGTCTAATCCCCCTCTGTCCCGGGTCAGTGCTGTCTAATCCCTCTCTGTCCCGGGTCAGTGCTGTCTAATCCCGCTCTGTCCCGGGTCAGCGCTGTCTAATCCCTCTCTGTCCCGGGTCAGTGCTGTCTAATCCCGCTCTGTCCCGGGTCAGTGCTGTCTAATCCCCCTCTGTCCCGGGTCAGTGCTGTCGAATCCCGCTCTGTCCCGGGTCAGTGCTGTCCAGTCCCGCTCTGTCCCGGGTCAGTGCTGTCCAATCCCGATCTGTCCCGGGTCAGTGCTGTCTAATCCCGCTCTGTCCCGGGTCAGTGTGTCTAATCCCTCTCTGTCCCGGGTCAGTGCTGTCTAATCCTGCTCTGTTCCGGGTCAGTGCTGTCTAATCCCTCTCTGTCCCGGGTCAGTGCTGTCCAATCCCGATCTGTCCCGGGTCAGTGCTGTCTAATCCCGCTCTGTCCCGGGTCAGTGCTGTCTAATCCCGCTCTGTCCCGGGTCAGTGCTGTCTAATCCCGCTCTGTCCCGGGTCAGTGCTGTCTAATCCCTCTCTGTTCCGGGTCAGTGCTGTCTAATCCCTCTCTGTCCCGGGTCAGTGCTGTCCAATCCCGATCTGTCCCGGGTCAGTGCTGTCTAATCCCGCTCTGTCCCGGGTCAGTGTGTCTAATCCCTCTCTGTCCCGGGTCAGTGCTGTCTAATCCTGCTCTG
This sequence comes from Chiloscyllium punctatum, assembly GCF_047496795.1. NCBI lineage: Eukaryota > Metazoa > Chordata > Chondrichthyes > Orectolobiformes > Hemiscylliidae > Chiloscyllium > Chiloscyllium punctatum. The sequence continues at coordinate 6,187,448 of NC_092741.1, forward strand.
TTCCGGGTCAGTGCTGTCTAATCCCTCTCTGTCCCGGGTCAGTGCTGTCCAATCCCGATCTGTACCGGGTCAGTGCTGTCTAATCCCGCTCTGTCACGGGTCAGTGCTGTCTAATCCCGCTCTGTGCCGGGTCAGTGCTGTCTAATCCCTCTCTGTCCCGGGTCAGTGCTGTCTAATCCCGATCTGTCCCGGGTCAGTGCTGTCTAATCCCGCTCTGTCCCGGGTCAGTGCTGTCTAATCCCGCTCTGTCCCGGGTCAGTGCTGTCTAATCCCGCTCTGTCCCGGGTCAGTCCTGTCTAATCCCTCTCTGTCCCGGGTCAGGGCTGTCTAATCCCGCTCTGTCCCGGGTCAGTGCTGTCTAATCCCCTCTGTCCCGGGTCAGTGCTGTCTAATCCCCCTCTGTCCCAGGTCAGTGCTGTCTAATCCCGCTCTGTCCCGGGTCAGTGCTGTCTAATCCCGCTCTGTCCCGGGTCAGTGCTGTCTAATCCCGATCTGTCCCGGGTCAGTGCTGTCTAATTCCCCTCTGTCCCGGGTCAGTTCTGTCTAATCCCTCTCTGTCCCGGGTCAGTGCTGTCTAATCCCGCTCTGTCCCGGGTCAGTGCTGTCTAATCCCGCTCTGTCCCGGGTCAGTGCTGTCTAATCCCGCTCTGTCCCGGGTCAGTGCTGTCTAATCCCCCTCTGTCCCGGGTCAGTGCTGTCTAATCCCTCTCTGTCCCGGGTCAGTGCTGTCTAATCCCGCTCTGTCCCGGGTCAGTGCTGTCTAATCCCTCTCTGTCCGGGGTCAGTGCTGTCTAATCCCTCTCTGTCCCGGGTCAGTGCTGTCTAATCCCTCTCTGTCCCGGGTCAGTCCTATCCAATCCCTCTCTGTCCCGGGACAGTGCTGTCTAATCCCTCTCTGTCACGGGTCAGTGCTGTCTAATCCCTCTCTGTCCCGGGTCAGTGCTGTCTAATCCCGCTCTGTCCCGGGTCAGTTCTGTCTAATCCCGCTCTGTCCCGGGTCAGTGCTGTCTAATCCCTCTCTGTCACGGGTCAGTGCTGTCTTATCCCTCTCTGTCCCGGGTCAGTGCTGTCTAATCCCGCTCTGTCCCGGGTCAGTGCTGTCTAATCCCTCTCTGTCCCGGGTCAGTGCTGTCTAATCCCTCTCTGTCCCGGGTCAGTGCTGTCTTATCCCTCTCTGTCCCGGGTCAGTGCTGTCTAATCCCTCTCTGTCACGGGTCAGTGCTGTCTAATCCCTCTCTGTCCCGGGTCAGTGCTGTCTTATCCCTCTCTGTCCCGGGTCAGTGCTGTCTAATCCCTCTCTGTCACGGGTCAGTGCTGTCTAATCCCTCTCTGTCCCGGGTCAGTGCTGTCTAATCCCTCTCTGTCCCGGGTCAGTCCTATCCAATCCCTCTCTGTCCCGGGACAGTGCTGTCTAATCCCTCTCTGTCCCGGGTCAGTGCTGTCTAATCCCTCTCTGTCCCGGGTCAGTCCTATCCAATCCCTCTCTGTCCCGGGACAGTGCTGTCTAATCCCTCTCTGTCACGGGTCAGTGCTGTCTAATCCCTCTCTGTCCCGGGTCAGTGCTGTCTAATCCCGATCTGTCCCGGGTCAGTGCTGTCTAATCCCTCTCTGTCCCGGGTCAGTCCTGTCCAATCCCTCTCTGTCCCGGGACAGTGCTGTCTAATCCCTCTCTGTCCCGGGTCAGTGCTGTCTAATCCCCCTCTGACCCGGGTCAGTGCTGTCTAATCCCTCTCTGTCCCGGGTCAGTGCTGTCTAATCCCCCTCTGTCCCGGGTCAGTGCTGTCTAATCCCTCTCTGTCCCGGGTCAGTGCTGTCTAATCCCGCTCTGTCCCGGGTCAGTGCTGTCTATTCCCTCTCTGTCCCGGGTCAGTGCTGTCTAATCCCTCTCTGTCCCGGGTCAGTGCTGTCTAATCCCTCTCTGTCCCGGGTCAGTCCTGTCTAATCCCCCTCTGTCCCGGGTCAGTGCTGTCTAATCCCTCTCTGTCCCGGGTCAGTGCTGTCTAATCCCGCTCTGTCCCGGGTCAGTGCTGTCTAATCCCTCTCTGTCCCGGGTCAGTGCTGTCCAATCCCGATCTGTCCCGGGTCAGTGCTGTCCAATCCCTCTCGGTCCCGGGTCAGTGCTGTCTAATCCCGCTCTGTCCCGGGTCAGTGCTGTCTAATCCCGCTCTGTCCCGGGTCAGTGCTGTCTAATCCCGCTCTGTCCCGGGTCAGTGCTGTCTAATCCCTCTCTGTCCCGGGTCAGTGCTGTCTAATCCCGCTCTGTCCCGGGTCAGTGCTGTCTAATCCCGCTCTGTCCCGGGTCAGTGCTGTCTAATCCCCCTCTGTCCCGGGTCAGTGCTGTCTAATCCCTCTCTGTCCCGGGTCAGTGCTGTCTAATCCCGCTCTGTCCCGGGTCATTGCTGTCTAATCCCGCTCTGTCCCGGGTCAGTGCTGTCTAATCCCGCTCTGTCCCGGGTCAGTGCTGTCTAATCCCTCTCTGTCCCGGGTCAGTGCTGTCTAATCCCTCTCTGTCACGGGTCAGTGCTCTCTAATCCCGCTCTGTCCCGGGTCAGTGCTGTCTAATCCCGCTCTGTCCCGGATCAGTGCTGTCTAATCCCGCTCTGTCCCGGATCAGTGCTGTCTAATCCCGCTCTGTCCCGGGTCAGTGCTGTCTAATCCCGCTCTGTCCCGGGTCAGTGCTGTCTAATCCCGTTCTGTCCCGGGTCAGTGCTGTCTAATCCCTCTCTGTCCCGGGTCAGTGTTGTCTAACCCCCCTCTGCCCCTGGTCAGTGCTGTCTAATCCCGCTCTGTCCCGGGTCAGTGCTGTCTAATCCCGCTCTGTCCCGGGTCAGTGCTGTCTAATCCCGCTCTGTCCCGGGTCAGTGCTGTCTAATCCCTCTTTGTCCCGGGTCAGTGCTGTCTAATCCCGCTCTGTCCCGGGTCAGTGCTGTCGAATCCCGCTCTGTCCCGGATCAATGCTGTCTAATCCCTCTCTGTCCCGGGTCTGTGCTGTCTAATCCCTATCTGTCCCGGGTCAGTGCTGTGTTATCCCGCTCTGTCCCGGATCAGTGCTGTCTAATCCCGCTCTGTCCCGGGTCAGTGCTGTCTAATCCCGCTCTGTCCCGGGTCAGTGCTGTCTAATCCCTCTCTGTCCCGGGTCAGTGCTGTCTAATCCCTCTCTGTCACGGGTCAGTGCTGTCTAATCCCGCTCTGTCCCGGGTCAGCGCTGTCTAATCCCTCTCTGTCCCGGGTCAGTGCTGTCTAATCCCGCTCTGTCCCGGGTCAGTGCTGTCTAATCCCCCTCTGTCCCGGGTCAGTGCTGTCGAATCCCGATCTGTCCCGGGTCAGTGCTGTCCAGTCCCGCTCTGTCCCGGGTCAGTGCTGTCCAATCCCGATCTGTCCCGGGTTAGTGCTGTCTAATCCCGCTCTGTCCCGGGTCAGTGTGTCTAATCCCTCTCTGTCCCGGGTCAGTGCTGTCTAATCCTGCTCTGTTCCGGGTCAGTGCTGTCTAATCCCTCTCTGTCCCGGGTCAGTGCTGTCCAATCCCGATCTGTACCGGGTCAGTGCTGTCTAATCCCGCTCTGTCACGGGTCAGTGCTGTCTAATCCCGCTCTGTGCCGGGTCAGTGCTGTCTAATCCCTCTCTGTCCCGGGTCAGTGCTGTCTAATCCCGATCTGTCCCGGGTCAGTGCTGTCTAATCCCGCTCTGTCCCGGGTCAGTGCTGTCTAATCCCGCTCTGTCCCGGGTCAGTGCTGTCTAATCCCGCTCTGTCCCGGGTCAGTGCTGTCTAATCCCTCTCTGTCCCGGGTCAGTGCTGTCTAATCCCGCTCTGTCCCGGGTCAGTGCTGTCTAATCCCCCTCTGTCCCAGGTCAGTGCTGTCTAATCCCGCTCTGTCCCGGGTCAGTGCTGTCTAATCCCGATCTGTCCCGGGTCAGTGCTGTCTAATTCCCCTCTGTCCCGGGTCAGTTCTGTCTAATCCCTCTCTGTCCCGGGTCAGTGCTGTCTAATCCCGCTCTGTCCCGGGTCAGTGCTGTCTAATCCCGCTCTGTCCCGGGTCTGTGCTGTCTAATCCCGCTCTGTCGCGGGTCAGTGCTGTCTAATCCCCCTCTGTCCCGGGTCAGTGCTGTCTAATCCCTCTCTGACCCGGGTCAGTGCTGTCTAATTCCCCTCTGTCCCTGGTCAGTGCTGTCTAATCCCGCTCTGTCCCGGGTCAGTGCTGTCAAATCCCGCTCTGTCCCGGGTCAGTGCTGTCTAATCCCGCTCTGTCCCGGGTCAGTGCGGTCCAATCCCGCTCTGTCCCGGGTCAGTGCTGTCGAATCCCGCTCTGTCCCGGGTCAGTGCTGTCCAATCCCGCTCTGTCCCGGGTCAGTGCTGTCCAATCCCGATCTGTCCCGGGTCAGTGCTGTCTAATCCCGCTCTGTCCCGGGTCAGTGTGTCTAATCCCTCTCTGTCCCAGGTCAGTGCTGTCTAATCCCGCTCTGTCCCGGGTCAGTGCTGTCTAATCCCTCTCTGTCCCGGGTCAGTGCTGTCCAATCCCGATCTGTCCCGGGTCAGTGCTGTCCAATCCCTCTCTGTCCCGGGTCAGTGCTGTCTAATCCCTCTGTGTCCCGGGTCAGTTCTGTCTAATCCCTCTCTGTCCCGGGTCAGTGCTGTCTAATCCCGCTCTGTCCCGGGTCAGTGCTGTCTAATCCCTCTCTGTCCCGGGTCAGTTCTGTCTAATCCCTCTCTGCCCCGGGTCAGTGATGTCTAATCCCGCTCTGTCCCGGGTCAGTGCTGTCTAATCCCGCTCTGTGCCGGGTCTGTGCTGTCTAATCCCGCTCTGTCCCGGGTCAGTGCTGTCTAATCCCCCTCTGTCCCGGGTCAGTGCTGTCTAATCCCTCTCTGACCCGGGTCAGTGCTGTGTTATCCCGCTCTGTCCCGGATCAGTGCTGTCTAATCCCTCTCTGTCACGGGTCAGTGCTGTCTAATCCCGCTCTGTCCCGGGTCAGCGCTGTCTAATCCCTCTCTGTCCCGGGTCAGTGCTGTCTAATCCCTCTCTGTCCCGGGTCAGTGCTGTCTAATCCCCCTCTGTCCCTGGTCAGTGCTGTCTAATCCCGCTCTGTCCCGGGTCAGTGCTGTCCAATCCCACTCTGTCCCGGGTCAGTGGTGTCTAATCCCTCTCTGTCCCGGGTCAGTGCTGTCTAATCCCGCTCTGTCCCGGGTCAGTGCTGTCTAATTCCCCTCTGTCCCGGGTCAGTTCTGTCTAATCTCTCTCTGTCACGGGTCAGTGCTGTCCAATCCCTCTCGGTCCCGGGTCAGTGCTGTCTAATCCCGCTCTGTCCCGGGTCAGTGCTGTCTAATCCCTCTCTGTCCCGGGTCAGTCCTATCCAATCCCTCTCTGTCCCGGGACAGTGCTGTCTAATCCCTCTCTGTCCCGGGTCAGTGCTGTCTAATCCCTCTCTGTCCTGGGTCAGTCCTGTCCAATCCCTCTCTGTCCCGGGACAGTGCTGTCTAATCCCTCTCTGTCACGGGTCAGTGCTGTCTAATCCCTCTCTGTCCCGGGTCAGTGCTGTCTAATCCCGATCTGTCCCGGGTCAGTGCTGTCTAATCCCTCTCTGTCCCGGGTCAGTCCTGTCCAATCCCTCTCTGTCCCGGGACAGTGCTGTCTAATCCCTCTCTGTCCCGGGTCAGTGCTGTCTAATCCCCCTCTGACCCGGGTCAGTGATGTCTAATCCCTCTCTGTCCCGGGTCAGTGCTGTCTAATCCCCCTCTGTCCCAGGTCAGTGCTGTCTAATCCCTCTCTGTCCCGGGTCAGTGCTGTCTAATCCCGCACTGTCCCGGGTCAGTGCTGTCTATTCCCTCTCTGTCCCGGGTCAGTGCTGTCTTATCTTCTCTGTCCCGGGTCAGTGCTGTCTAATCCCTCTCTGTCACGGCTCAGTGCTGTCTAATCCCGCTCTGTCCCGGGTCAGTGCTGTCTAATCCCGCTCTGTCCCGGGTCAGTGCTGTCTAATCCCTCTCTGTCACGGGTCAGTGCTGTCTAATCCCGCTCTGTCCCGGGTCAGTGCTGTCTAATCCCGCTCTGTCCCGGGTCAGTGCTGTCTAATCCCGCTCTGTCCCGGGTCAGTGCTGTCTAATCCCTCTCTGTCACGGGTCAGTGCTGTCTAATCCCGCTCTGTCCCGGGTCAGTGCTGTCTAATCCCGCTCTGTCCCGGGTCAGTGCTGTCTAATCCCTCTCTGTCCCGGGTCAGTGCTGTCTAATCCCGCTCTGTCCCGGGTCAGTGCTGTCTCATCCCTCTCTGTCCCGGGTCAGTGCTGTCTAATCCCGCTCTGTCCCGGGTCAGTGCTGTCTAATCCCGCTCTGTCCCGGGTCAGTGCTGTCTAATCCCGCTCTGTCCCGGGTCAGTGCTGTCTAATCCCTCTCTGTCACGGGTCAGTGCTGTCTAATCCCTCACTGTCCCGGGTCAGTGCTGTCTAATCCCTCTCTGTCCCGGGTCAGTGCTGTCTTATCCCTCTCTGTCCCGGGTCAGTGCTGTCTAATCCCCCTCTGTCCCGGGTCAGTGCTGTCTAATCCCTCTCTGGCCCGGGTCAGTGCTGTCCAATCCCGATCTGCCCCGGGTCAGTGCTGTCCAATCCCTCTCGGTCCCGGGTCAGTGCTGTCTAATCCCTCTCTGTCACGGGTCAGTGCTGTCTAATCCCGCTCTGTCCCGGGTCAGTTCTGTCTAATCCCGCTCTGTCCCGGGTCAGTGCTGTCTAATCCCTCTCTGTCACGGGTCAGTGCTGTCTTATCCCTCTCTGTCCCGGGTCAGTGCTGTCTAATCCCGCTCTGTCCCGGGTCAGTGCTGTCTAATCCCTCTCTGTCCCGGGTCAGTGCTGTCTAATCCCTCTCTGTCACGGGTCAGTGCTGTCTAATCCCTCTGTGTCCCGGGTCAGTTCTGTCTAATCCCGCTCTGTCCCGGGTCAGTGCTGTCTAATCCCTCTCTGTCACGGGTCAGTGCTGTCTAATCCCTCTCTGTCCCAGGTCAGTGCTGTCTAATCCCTCTCTGTCCCGGGTCAGTGCTGTCTTATCCCTCTCTGTCCCGCGTCAGTGCTGTCTAATCCCTCTCTGTCCCGGGTCAGTGCTGTCTAATCCCTCTCTGTCCCGGGTCAGTTCTGTCTAATCCCGCTCTGTCCCGGGTCAGTGCTGTCTTATCTTCTCTGTCCCGGGTCAGTGCTGTCTAATCCCTCTCTGTCCCGGGTCAGTCCTGTCTAATCCCCCTCTGTCCCGGGTCAGTGCTGTCTAATCCCTCTCTGTCCCGGGTCAGTGCTGTCTAATCCCTCTCTGTCCCGGGTCAGTGCTGTCTAATCCCGCTCTGACCCGGGTCAGTGCTGTCTAATCCCTCTCTGTCCCGGGTCAGTGCTGTCCAATCCCGATCTGTCCCGGGTCAGTGCTGTCCAATCCCTCTCGTTCCCGGGTCAGTGCTGTCTAATCCCGCTCTGTCCCCGGTCAGTGCTGTCTCATCCCTCTCTGTCCCGGGTCAGTGCTGTCTCATCCCTCTCTGTCCCGGGTCCGTGCTGTCTAATCCCGCTCTGTCCCGGGTCGGTGCTGTGTAATCCCTCTCTGTCCCGGGTCGGTGCTGTCTAATCCCGCTCTGTCCCGGGTCAGTGCTGTCTAATCCCGCTCTGTCCCGGGTCAGTGCTGTCTAATCCCGCTCTGTCCCGGGTCAGTGCTGTCTAATCCCGCTCTGTCCCGGGTCAGTGCTGTCTAATCCCTCTCTGTCCCGGGTCAGTGCTGTCTAATCCCTCTCTGTCACGGGTCAGTGCTGTCTAATCCCGCTCTGTCCCGGGTCAGTGCTGTCTAATCCCTCTCTGTCACGGGTCAGTGCTGTCTTATCCCTCTCTGACACGGGTCAGTGCTGTCTTATCCCTCTCTGTCCCGGGTCAGTGCTGTCTAATCCCGCTCTGTCCCGGGTCAGTGCTGTCTAATCCCTCTCTGTCCCGGGTCAGTGCTGTCTAATCCCTCTCTGTCACGGGTCAGTGCTGTCTAATCCCTCTGTGTCCCGGGTCAGTTCTGTCTAATCCCGCTCTGTCCCGGGTCAGTGCTGTCTAATCCCTCTCTGTCACGGGTCAGTGCTGTCTAATCCCTCACTGTCCCGGGTCAGTGCTGTCTAATCCCTCTCTGTCCCGGGTCAGTGCTGTCTTATCCCTCTCTGTCCCGGGTCAGTGCTGTCTAATCCCCCTCTGTCCCGGGTCAGTGCTGTCTAATCCCTCTCTGTCCCGGGTCAGTGCTGTCTAATCCCGCTCTGTCCCGGGTCAGTGCTGTCTAATCCCTCTCTGGCCCGGGTCAGTGCTGTCCAATCCCGATCTGCCCCGGGTCAGTGCTGTCCAATCCCTCTCGGTCCCGGGTCAGTGCTGTCTAATCCCGCTCTGTCCCGGGTCAGTGCTGTCTAATCCCGCTCTGTCCCGGGTCAGTGCTGTCTAATCCCGTTCTGTCCCGGGTCAGTGCTGTCTAATCCCGCTCTGTCCCGGGTCAGTGCTGTCTAATCCCGCTCTGTCCCGGGTCAGTGCTGTCTAATCCCCCTCTGTCCCGGGTCAGTGCTGTCTAATCCCTCTCTGTCCCGGGACAGTCCTGTCCAATCCCTCTCTGTCCCGGGACAGTGCTGTCTAATCCCTCTCTGTCACGGGTCAGTGCTGTCTAATCCCTCTCTGTCCCGGGTCAGTGCTGTCTAATCCCGATCTGTCCCGGGTCAGTGCTGTCTAATCCCTCTCTGTCCCGGGTCAGTCCTGTCCAATCCCTCTCTGTCCCGGGACAGTGCTGTCTAATCCCTCTCTGTCCCGGGTCAGTGCTGTCTAATCCCCCTCTGACCCGGGTCAGTGCTGTCTAATCCCTCTCTGTCCCGGGTCAGTGCTGTCTAATCCCCGTCTGTCCCGGGTCAGTGCTGTCTAATCCCTCTCTGTCCCGGGTCAGTGCTGTCTAATCCCGCTCTGTCCCGGGTCAGTGCTGTCTATTCCCTCTCTGTCCCGGGTCAGTGCTGTCTAATCCCTCTCTGTCCCGGGTCAGTCCTGTCTAATCCCCCTCTGTCCCGGGTCAGTGCTGTCTAATCCCTCTCTGTCCCGGGTCAGTGCTGTCTAATCCCGCTCTGTCCCGGGTCAGTGCTGTCTAATCCCTCTCTGTCCCGGGTCAGTGCTGTCCAATCCCGACCTGTCCCGGGTCAGTGCTGTCCAATCCCTCTCGGTCCCGGGTCAGTGCTGTCTAATCCCGCTCTGTCCCGGGTCAGTGCTGTCTAATCCCGCTCTGTCCCGGGTCAGTGCTGTCTAATCCCGTTCTGTCCCGGGTCAGTGCTGTCTAATCCCGCTCTGTCCGGGGTCAGTGCTGTCTAATCACGCTCTGTCCCGGGTCAGTGCTGTCTAATCCCGCTCTGTCCCGGGTCAGTGCTGTCTAATCCCGCTCTGTCCCGGGTCAGTGCTGTCTAATCCCCCTCTGTCCCGGGTCAGTGCTGTCTAATCCCTCTCTGTCCCGGGTCAGTGCTGTCTAATCCCGCTCTGTCCCGGGTCAGTGCTGTCTAATCCCGCTCTGTCCCGGGTCAGTGCTGTCTAATCCCTCTCTGTCCCGGGTCAGTGCTGTCTAATCCCTCTCTGTCCCGGGTCAGTGCTGTCTAATCCCTCTCTGTCACGGGTCAGTGCTGTCTAATCCCGCTCTGTCCCGGGTCAGTTCTGTCTAATCCCGCTCTGTCCCGGGTCAGTGCTGTCTAATCCCTCTCTGTCACGGGTCAGTGCTGTTTTATCCCTCTCTGTCCCGGGTCAGTGCTGTCTAATCCCGCTCTGTCCCGGGTCAGTGCTGTCTAATCCCTCTCTGTCCCGGGTCAGTGCTGTCTAATCCCTCTCTGTCACGGGTCAGTGCTGTCTAATCCCTCTGTGTCAGGGTCAGTTCTGTCTAATCCCGCTCTGTCCCGGGTCAGTGCTGTCTAATCCCTCTCTGTCACGGGTCAGTGCTGTCTAATCCCTCTCTGTCACGGGCCAGTGCTGTCTAATCCCTCTCTGTCCCGGGTCAGTGCTGTCTTATCCCTCTCTGTCCCGGGTCAGTGCTGTCTAATCCCTCTCTGTCACGGGTCAGTGCTGTCTAATCCCCCTCTGTCCCGGGTCAGTGCTGTCTAATCCCTCTCTGTCCCGGGTCAGTGCTGTCTAATCCCCCTCTGTCCCGGGTCAGTGCTGTCTAATCCCTCTCTGTCCCGGGTCAGTGCTGTCTAATTCCGCTCTGTCCCGGGTCAGCGCTGTCTAATCCCTCTCTGTCCCGGGTCAGTGCTGTCTAATCCCGCTCTGTCCCGGGTCAGTGCTGTCTAATCCCCCTCTGTCCCGGGTCAGTGCTGTCGAATCCCGCTCTGTCCCGGCTCAGTGCTGTCCAGTCCCGCTCTGTCCCGGGTCAGTGCTGTCCAATCCCGATCTGTCCCGGGTCAGTGCTGTCTAATCCCGCTCTGTCCCGGGTCAGTGTGTCTAATCCCTCTCTGTCCCGGGTCAGTGCTGTCTAATCCTGCTCTGTTCCGGGTCAGTGCTGTCTAATCCCTCTCTGTCCCGGGTCAGTGCTGTCCAATCCCGATCTGTCCCGGGTCAGTGCTGTCTAATCCCACTCTGTCCCGGGTCAGTGCTGTCTCATCCCGCTCTGTCCCGGGTCAGTGCTGTCTAATCCCCCTCTGTCCCGGGTCAGTGCTGTCTAATCCCTCTCTGTCCCGGGTCAGTGCTGTCTAATCCCGCTCTGTCCCGGGTCAGTGCTGTCTAATCCCGCTCTGTCCCGGGTCAGTGCTGTCTAATCCCGCTCTGTCCCGGGTCAGTGCTGTCTAATCCCTCTCTGTCCCGGGTCAGTGCTGTCTAATCCCTCTCTGTCACGGGTCAGTGCTGTCTAATCCCGCTCTGTCCCGGGTCAGTTCTGTCTAATCCCGCTCTGTCCCGGGTCAGTGCTGTCTAATCCCTCTCTGTCACGGGTCAGTGCTGTCTTATCCCTCTCTGTCCCGGGTCAGTGCTGTCTAATCCCGCTCTGTCCCGGGTCAGTGCTGTCTAATCCCGCTCTGTCCCGGGTCAGTGCTGTCTAATCCCTCTCTGTCACGGGTCAGTGCTGTCTAATCCCTCTGTGTCCCGGGTCAGTTCTGTCTAATCCCGCTCTGTCCCGGGTCAGTGCTGTCTAATCCCTCTCTGTCACGGGTCAGTGCTGTCTAATCCCTCTCTGTCCCGGGTCAGTGCTGTCTAATCCCTCTCTGTCCCGGGTCAGTGCTGTCTTATCCCTCTCTGTCCCGCGTCAGTGCTGTCTAATCCCTCTCTGTCCCGGGTCAGTGCTGTCTAATCCCTCTCTGTCCCGGGTCAGTTCTGTCTAATCCCGCTCTGTCCCGGGTCAGTGCTGTCTTATCCCTCTCTGTCCCGGGTCAGTGCTGTCTAATCCCTCTCTGTCACGGGTCAGTGCTGTCTAATCCCGCTCTGTCCCGGGTCAGTGCTGTCTAATCCCGCTCTGTCCCGGGTCAGTGCTGTCTAATCCCTCTCTGTCACGGGTCAGTGCTGTCTAATCCCGCTCTGTCCCGGGTCAGTGCTGTCTAATCCCGCTCTGTCCCGGGTCAGTGCTGTCTAATCCCGCTCTGTCCCGGGTCAGTGCTGTCTAATCCCTCTCTGTCACGGGTCAGTGCTGTCTAATCCCGCTCTGTCCCGGGTCAGTGCTGTCTAATCCCGCTCTGTCCCGGGTCAGTGCTGTCTCATCCCTCTCTGTCCCGGGTCAGTGCTGTCTAATCCCGCTCTGTCCTGGGTCAGTGCTGTCTAATCCCGCTCTGTCCCGGGTCAGTGCTGTCTAATCCCGCTCTGTCCCGGGTCAGTGCTGTCTAATCCCGCTCTGTCCCGGGTCAGTGCTGTCTAATCCCTCTCTGTCCCGGGTCAGTGCTGTCTAATCCCTCTCTGTCACGGGTCAGTGCTGTCTAATCCCGCTCTGTCCCGGGTCAGTTCTGTCTAATCCCGCTCTGTCCCGGGTCAGTGCTGTCTAATCCCGCTCTGTCCGGGGTCAGTGCTGTCTAATCCCGCTCTGTCCCGGGTCAGTGCTGTCTAATCCCGATCTGTCCCGGGTCAGTGCTGTCTAATTCCCCTCTGTCCCGGGTCAGTTCTGTCTAATCCCTCTCTGTCCCGGGTCAGTGCTGTCTAATCCCGCTCTGTCCCGGGTCAGTGCTGTCTAATCCCGCTCTGTCCCGGGTCAGTGCTGTCTAATCCCGCTCTGTCCCGGGTCAGTGCTGTCTAATCCCCCTCTGTCCCGGGTCAGTGCTGTCTAATCCCTCTCTGTCCCGGGTCAGTGCTGTCTAATCCCGCTCTGTCCCGGGTCAGTGCTGTCTAATCCCTCTCTGTCCGGGGTCAGTGCTGTCTAATCCCTCTCTGTCCCGGGTCAGTGCTGTCTAATCCCTCTCTGTCCCGGGTCAGTCCTATCCAATCCCTCTCTGTCCCGGGACAGTGCTGTCTAATCCCTCTCTGTCACGGGTCAGTGCTGTCTAATCCCTCTCTGTCCCGGGTCAGTGCTGTCTAATCCCGCTCTGTCCCGGGTCAGTTCTGTCTAATCCCGCTCTGTCCCGGGTCAGTGCTGTCTAATCCCTCTCTGTCACGGGTCAGTGCTGTCTTATCCCTCTCTGTCCCGGGTCAGTGCTGTCTAATCCCGCTCTGTCCCGGGTCAGTGCTGTCTAATCCCTCTCTGTCCCGGGTCAGTGCTGTCTAATCCCTCTCTGTCCCGGGTCAGTGCTGTCTTATCCCTCTCTGTCCCGGGTCAGTGCTGTCTAATCCCTCTCTGTCACGGGTCAGTGCTGTCTAATCCCTCTCTGTCCCGGGTCAGTGCTGTCTTATCCCTCTCTGTCCCGGGTCAGTGCTGTCTAATCCCTCTCTGTCACGGGTCAGTGCTGTCTAATCCCTCTCTGTCCCGGGTCAGTGCTGTCTAATCCCTCTCTGTCCCGGGTCAGTCCTATCCAATCCCTCTCTGTCCCGGGACAGTGCTGTCTAATCCCTCTCTGTCCCGGGTCAGTGCTGTCTAATCCCTCTCTGTCCCGGGTCAGTCCTATCCAATCCCTCTCTGTCCCGGGACAGTGCTGTCTAATCCCTCTCTGTCACGGGTCAGTGCTGTCTAATCCCTCTCTGTCCCGGGTCAGTGCTGTCTAATCCCGATCTGTCCCGGGTCAGTGCTGTCTAATCCCTCTCTGTCCCGGGTCAGTCCTGTCCAATCCCTCTCTGTCCCGGGACAGTGCTGTCTAATCCCTCTCTGTCCCGGGTCAGTGCTGTCTAATCCCCCTCTGACCCGGGTCAGTGCTGTCTAATCCCTCTCTGTCCCGGGTCAGTGCTGTCTAATCCCCCTCTGTCCCGGGTCAGTGCTGTCTAATCCCTCTCTGTCCCGGGTCAGTGCTGTCTAATCCCGCTCTGTCCCGGGTCAGTGCTGTCTATTCCCTCTCTGTCCCGGGTCAGTGCTGTCTAATCCCTCTCTGTCCCGGGTCAGTGCTGTCTAATCCCTCTCTGTCCCGGGTCAGTCCTGTCTAATCCCCCTCTGTCCCGGGTCAGTGCTGTCTAATCCCTCTCTGTCCCGGGTCAGTGCTGTCTAATCCCGCTCTGTCCCGGGTCAGTGCTGTCTAATCCCTCTCTGTCCCGGGTCAGTGCTGTCCAATCCCGATCTGTCCCGGGTCAGTGCTGTCCAATCCCTCTCGGTCCCGGGTCAGTGCTGTCTAATCCCGCTCTGTCCCGGGTCAGTGCTGTCTAATCCCGCTCTGTCCCGGGTCAGTGCTGTCTAATCCCGCTCTGTCCCGGGTCAGTGCTGTCTAATCCCTCTCTGTCCCGGGTCAGTGCTGTCTAATCCCGCTCTGTCCCGGGTCAGTGCTGTCTAATCCCGCTCTGTCCCGGGTCAGTGCTGTCTAATCCCCCTCTGTCCCGGGTCAGTGCTGTCTAATCCCTCTCTGTCCCGGGTCAGTGCTGTCTAATCCCGCTCTGTCCCGGGTCATTGCTGTCTAATCCCGCTCTGTCCCGGGTCAGTGCTGTCTAATCCCGCTCTGTCCCGGGTCAGTGCTGTCTAATCCCTCTCTGTCCCGGGTCAGTGCTGTCTAATCCCTCTCTGTCACGGGTCAGTGCTCTCTAATCCCGCTCTGTCCCGGGTCAGTGCTGTCTAATCCCGCTCTGTCCCGGATCAGTGCTGTCTAATCCCGCTCTGTCCCGGATCAGTGCTGTCTAATCCCGCTCTGTCCCGGGTCAGTGCTGTCTAATCCCGCTCTGTCCCGGGTCAGTGCTGTCTAATCCCGTTCTGTCCCGGGTCAGTGCTGTCTAATCCCTCTCTGTCCCGGGTCAGTGTTGTCTAACCCCCCTCTGCCCCTGGTCAGTGCTGTCTAATCCCGCTCTGTCCCGGGTCAGTGCTGTCTAATCCCGCTCTGTCCCGGGTCAGTGCTGTCTAATCCCGCTCTGTCCCGGGTCAGTGCTGTCTAATCCCTCTTTGTCCCGGGTCAGTGCTGTCTAATCCCGCTCTGTCCCGGGTCAGTGCTGTCGAATCCCGCTCTGTCCCGGATCAATGCTGTCTAATCCCTCTCTGTCCCGGGTCTGTGCTGTCTAATCCCTATCTGTCCCGGGTCAGTGCTGTGTTATCCCGCTCTGTCCCGGATCAGTGCTGTCTAATCCCGCTCTGTCCCGGGTCAGTGCTGTCTAATCCCGCTCTGTCCCGGGTCAGTGCTGTCTAATCCCTCTCTGTCCCGGGTCAGTGCTGTCTAATCCCTCTCTGTCACGGGTCAGTGCTGTCTAATCCCGCTCTGTCCCGGGTCAGCGCTGTCTAATCCCTCTCTGTCCCGGGTCAGTGCTGTCTAATCCCGCTCTGTCCCGGGTCAGTGCTGTCTAATCCCCCTCTGTCCCGGGTCAGTGCTGTCGAATCCCGATCTGTCCCGGGTCAGTGCTGTCCAGTCCCGCTCTGTCCCGGGTCAGTGCTGTCCAATCCCGATCTGTCCCGGGTTAGTGCTGTCTAATCCCGCTCTGTCCCGGGTCAGTGTGTCTAATCCCTCTCTGTCCCGGGTCAGTGCTGTCTAATCCTGCTCTGTTCCGGGTCAGTGCTGTCTAATCCCTCTCTGTCCCGGGTCAGTGCTGTCCAATCCCGATCTGTACCGGGTCAGTGCTGTCTAATCCCGCTCTGTCACGGGTCAGTGCTGTCTAATCCCGCTCTGTGCCGGGTCAGTGCTGTCTAATCCCTCTCTGTCCCGGGTCAGTGCTGTCTAATCCCGATCTGTCCCGGGTCAGTGCTGTCTAATCCCGCTCTGTCCCGGGTCAGTGCTGTCTAATCCCGCTCTGTCCCGGGTCAGTGCTGTCTAATCCCGCTCTGTCCCGGGTCAGTGCTGTCTAATCCCTCTCTGTCCCGGGTCAGTGCTGTCTAATCCCGCTCTGTCCCGGGTCAGTGCTGTCTAATCCCCCTCTGTCCCAGGTCAGTGCTGTCTAATCCCGCTCTGTCCCGGGTCAGTGCTGTCTAATCCCGATCTGTCCCGGGTCAGTGCTGTCTAATTCCCCTCTGTCCCGGGTCAGTTCTGTCTAATCCCTCTCTGTCCCGGGTCAGTGCTGTCTAATCCCGCTCTGTCCCGGGTCAGTGCTGTCTAATCCCGCTCTGTCCCGGGTCTGTGCTGTCTAATCCCGCTCTGTCGCGGGTCAGTGCTGTCTAATCCCCCTCTGTCCCGGGTCAGTGCTGTCTAATCCCTCTCTGACCCGGGTCAGTGCTGTCTAATTCCCCTCTGTCCCTGGTCAGTGCTGTCTAATCCCGCTCTGTCCCGGGTCAGTGCTGTCAAATCCCGCTCTGTCCCGGGTCAGTGCTGTCTAATCCCGCTCTGTCCCGGGTCAGTGCGGTCCAATCCCGCTCTGTCCCGGGTCAGTGCTGTCGAATCCCGCTCTGTCCCGGGTCAGTGCTGTCCAATCCCGCTCTGTCCCGGGTCAGTGCTGTCCAATCCCGATCTGTCCCGGGTCAGTGCTGTCTAATCCCGCTCTGTCCCGGGTCAGTGTGTCTAATCCCTCTCTGTCCCAGGTCAGTGCTGTCTAATCCCGCTCTGTCCCGGGTCAGTGCTGTCTAATCCCTCTCTGTCCCGGGTCAGTGCTGTCCAATCCCGATCTGTCCCGGGTCAGTGCTGTCCAATCCCTCTCTGTCCCGGGTCAGTGCTGTCTAATCCCTCTGTGTCCCGGGTCAGTTCTGTCTAATCCCTCTCTGTCCCGGGTCAGTGCTGTCTAATCCCGCTCTGTCCCGGGTCAGTGCTGTCTAATCCCTCTCTGTCCCGGGTCAGTTCTGTCTAATCCCTCTCTGCCCCGGGTCAGTGATGTCTAATCCCGCTCTGTCCCGGGTCAGTGCTGTCTAATCCCGCTCTGTGCCGGGTCTGTGCTGTCTAATCCCGCTCTGTCCCGGGTCAGTGCTGTCTAATCCCCCTCTGTCCCGGGTCAGTGCTGTCTAATCCCTCTCTGACCCGGGTCAGTGCTGTGTTATCCCGCTCTGTCCCGGATCAGTGCTGTCTAATCCCTCTCTGTCACGGGTCAGTGCTGTCTAATCCCGCTCTGTCCCGGGTCAGCGCTGTCTAATCCCTCTCTGTCCCGGGTCAGTGCTGTCTAATCCCTCTCTGTCCCGGGTCAGTGCTGTCTAATCCCCCTCTGTCCCTGGTCAGTGCTGTCTAATCCCGCTCTGTCCCGGGTCAGTGCTGTCCAATCCCACTCTGTCCCGGGTCAGTGGTGTCTAATCCCTCTCTGTCCCGGGTCAGTGCTGTCTAATCCCGCTCTGTCCCGGGTCAGTGCTGTCTAATTCCCCTCTGTCCCGGGTCAGTTCTGTCTAATCTCTCTCTGTCACGGGTCAGTGCTGTCCAATCCCTCTCGGTCCCGGGTCAGTGCTGTCTAATCCCGCTCTGTCCCGGGTCAGTGCTGTCTAATCCCTCTCTGTCCCGGGTCAGTCCTATCCAATCCCTCTCTGTCCCGGGACAGTGCTGTCTAATCCCTCTCTGTCCCGGGTCAGTGCTGTCTAATCCCTCTCTGTCCTGGGTCAGTCCTGTCCAATCCCTCTCTGTCCCGGGACAGTGCTGTCTAATCCCTCTCTGTCACGGGTCAGTGCTGTCTAATCCCTCTCTGTCCCGGGTCAGTGCTGTCTAATCCCGATCTGTCCCGGGTCAGTGCTGTCTAATCCCTCTCTGTCCCGGGTCAGTCCTGTCCAATCCCTCTCTGTCCCGGGACAGTGCTGTCTAATCCCTCTCTGTCCCGGGTCAGTGCTGTCTAATCCCCCTCTGACCCGGGTCAGTGCTGTCTAATCCCTCTCTGTCCCGGGTCAGTGCTGTCTAATCCCCCTCTGTCCCAGGTCAGTGCTGTCTAATCCCTCTCTGTCCCGGGTCAGTGCTGTCTAATCCCGCACTGTCCCGGGTCAGTGCTGTCTATTCCCTCTCTGTCCCGGGTCAGTGCTGTCTTATCTTCTCTGTCCCGGGTCAGTGCTGTCTAATCCCTCTCTGTCACGGCTCAGTGCTGTCTAATCCCGCTCTGTCCCGGGTCAGTGCTGTCTAATCCCGCTCTGTCCCGGGTCAGTGCTGTCTAATCCCTCTCTGTCACGGGTCAGTGCTGTCTAATCCCGCTCTGTCCCGGGTCAGTGCTGTCTAATCCCGCTCTGTCCCGGGTCAGTGCTGTCTAATCCCGCTCTGTCCCGGGTCAGTGCTGTCTAATCCCTCTCTGTCACGGGTCAGTGCTGTCTAATCCCGCTCTGTCCCGGGTCAGTGCTGTCTAATCCCGCTCTGTCCCGGGTCAGTGCTGTCTAATCCCTCTCTGTCCCGGGTCAGTGCTGTCTAATCCCGCTCTGTCCCGGGTCAGTGCTGTCTCATCCCTCTCTGTCCCGGGTCAGTGCTGTCTAATCCCGCTCTGTCCCGGGTCAGTGCTGTCTAATCCCGCTCTGTCCCGGGTCAGTGCTGTCTAATCCCGCTCTGTCCCGGGTCAGTGCTGTCTAATCCCTCTCTGTCACGGGTCAGTGCTGTCTAATCCCTCACTGTCCCGGGTCAGTGCTGTCTAATCCCTCTCTGTCCCGGGTCAGTGCTGTCTTATCCCTCTCTGTCCCGGGTCAGTGCTGTCTAATCCCCCTCTGTCCCGGGTCAGTGCTGTCTAATCCCTCTCTGGCCCGGGTCAGTGCTGTCCAATCCCGATCTGCCCCGGGTCAGTGCTGTCCAATCCCTCTCGGTCCCGGGTCAGTGCTGTCTAATCCCTCTCTGTCACGGGTCAGTGCTGTCTAATCCCGCTCTGTCCCGGGTCAGTTCTGTCTAATCCCGCTCTGTCCCGGGTCAGTGCTGTCTAATCCCTCTCTGTCACGGGTCAGTGCTGTCTTATCCCTCTCTGTCCCGGGTCAGTGCTGTCTAATCCCGCTCTGTCCCGGGTCAGTGCTGTCTAATCCCTCTCTGTCCCGGGTCAGTGCTGTCTAATCCCTCTCTGTCACGGGTCAGTGCTGTCTAATCCCTCTGTGTCCCGGGTCAGTTCTGTCTAATCCCGCTCTGTCCCGGGTCAGTGCTGTCTAATCCCTCTCTGTCACGGGTCAGTGCTGTCTAATCCCTCTCTGTCCCGGGTCAGTGCTGTCTAATCCCTCTCTGTCCCGGGTCAGTGCTGTCTTATCCCTCTCTGTCCCGCGTCAGTGCTGTCTAATCCCTCTCTGTCCCGGGTCAGTGCTGTCTAATCCCTCTCTGTCCCGGGTCAGTTCTGTCTAATCCCGCTCTGTCCCGGGTCAGTGCTGTCTTATCTTCTCTGTCCCGGGTCAGTGCTGTCTAATCCCTCTCTGTCCCGGGTCAGTCCTGTCTAATCCCCCTCTGTCCCGGGTCAGTGCTGTCTAATCCCTCTCTGTCCCGGGTCAGTGCTGTCTAATCCCTCTCTGTCCCGGGTCAGTGCTGTCTAATCCCGCTCTGACCCGGGTCAGTGCTGTCTAATCCCTCTCTGTCCCGGGTCAGTGCTGTCCAATCCCGATCTGTCCCGGGTCAGTGCTGTCCAATCCCTCTCGTTCCCGGGTCAGTGCTGTCTAATCCCGCTCTGTCCCCGGTCAGTGCTGTCTCATCCCTCTCTGTCCCGGGTCAGTGCTGTCTCATCCCTCTCTGTCCCGGGTCCGTGCTGTCTAATCCCGCTCTGTCCCGGGTCGGTGCTGTGTAATCCCTCTCTGTCCCGGGTCGGTGCTGTCTAATCCCGCTCTGTCCCGGGTCAGTGCTGTCTAATCCCGCTCTGTCCCGGGTCAGTGCTGTCTAATCCCGCTCTGTCCCGGGTCAGTGCTGTCTAATCCCGCTCTGTCCCGGGTCAGTGCTGTCTAATCCCTCTCTGTCCCGGGTCAGTGCTGTCTAATCCCTCTCTGTCACGGGTCAGTGCTGTCTAATCCCGCTCTGTCCCGGGTCAGTGCTGTCTAATCCCTCTCTGTCACGGGTCAGTGCTGTCTTATCCCTCTCTGACACGGGTCAGTGCTGTCTTATCCCTCTCTGTCCCGGGTCAGTGCTGTCTAATCCCGCTCTGTCCCGGGTCAGTGCTGTCTAATCCCTCTCTGTCCCGGGTCAGTGCTGTCTAATCCCTCTCTGTCACGGGTCAGTGCTGTCTAATCCCTCTGTGTCCCGGGTCAGTTCTGTCTAATCCCGCTCTGTCCCGGGTCAGTGCTGTCTAATCCCTCTCTGTCACGGGTCAGTGCTGTCTAATCCCTCACTGTCCCGGGTCAGTGCTGTCTAATCCCTCTCTGTCCCGGGTCAGTGCTGTCTTATCCCTCTCTGTCCCGGGTCAGTGCTGTCTAATCCCCCTCTGTCCCGGGTCAGTGCTGTCTAATCCCTCTCTGTCCCGGGTCAGTGCTGTCTAATCCCGCTCTGTCCCGGGTCAGTGCTGTCTAATCCCTCTCTGGCCCGGGTCAGTGCTGTCCAGTCCCGATCTGCCCCGGGTCAGTGCTGTCCAATCCCTCTCGGTCCCGGGTCAGTGCTGTCTAATCCCGCTCTGTCCCGGGTCAGTGCTGTCTAATCCCGCTCTGTCCCGGGTCAGTGCTGTCTAATCCCGTTCTGTCCCGGGTCAGTGCTGTCTAATCCCGCTCTGTCCCGGGTCAGTGCTGTCTAATCCCGCTCTGTCCCGGGTCAGTGCTGTCTAATCCCCCTCTGTCCCGGGTCAGTGCTGTCTAATCCCTCTCTGTCCCGGGACAGTCCTGTCCAATCCCTCTCTGTCCCGGGACAGTGCTGTCTAATCCCTCTCTGTCACGGGTCAGTGCTGTCTAATCCCTCTCTGTCCCGGGTCAGTGCTGTCTAATCCCGATCTGTCCCGGGTCAGTGCTGTCTAATCCCTCTCTGTCCCGGGTCAGTCCTGTCCAATCCCTCTCTGTCCCGGGACAGTGCTGTCTAATCCCTCTCTGTCCCGGGTCAGTGCTGTCTAATCCCCCTCTGACCCGGGTCAGTGCTGTCTAATCCCTCTCTGTCCCGGGTCAGTGCTGTCTAATCCCCGTCTGTCCCGGGTCAGTGCTGTCTAATCCCTCTCTGTCCCGGGTCAGTGCTGTCTAATCCCGCTCTGTCCCGGGTCAGTGCTGTCTATTCCCTCTCTGTCCCGGGTCAGTGCTGTCTAATCCCTCTCTGTCCCGGGTCAGTCCTGTCTAATCCCCCTCTGTCCCGGGTCAGTGCTGTCTAATCCCTCTCTGTCCCGGGTCAGTGCTGTCTAATCCCGCTCTGTCCCGGGTCAGTGCTGTCTAATCCCTCTCTGTCCCGGGTCAGTGCTGTCCAATCCCGACCTGTCCCGGGTCAGTGCTGTCCAATCCCTCTCGGTCCCGGGTCAGTGCTGTCTAATCCCGCTCTGTCCCGGGTCAGTGCTGTCTAATCCCGCTCTGTCCCGGGTCAGTGCTGTCTAATCCCGTTCTGTCCCGGGTCAGTGCTGTCTAATCCCGCTCTGTCCGGGGTCAGTGCTGTCTAATCACGCTCTGTCCCGGGTCAGTGCTGTCTAATCCCGCTCTGTCCCGGGTCAGTGCTGTCTAATCCCGCTCTGTCCCGGGTCAGTGCTGTCTAATCCCCCTCTGTCCCGGGTCAGTGCTGTCTAATCCCTCTCTGTCCCGGGTCAGTGCTGTCTAATCCCGCTCTGTCCCGGGTCAGTGCTGTCTAATCCCGCTCTGTCCCGGGTCAGTGCTGTCTAATCCCTCTCTGTCCCGGGTCAGTGCTGTCTAATCCCTCTCTGTCCCGGGTCAGTGCTGTCTAATCCCTCTCTGTCACGGGTCAGTGCTGTCTAATCCCGCTCTGTCCCGGGTCAGTTCTGTCTAATCCCGCTCTGTCCCGGGTCAGTGCTGTCTAATCCCTCTCTGTCACGGGTCAGTGCTGTTTTATCCCTCTCTGTCCCGGGTCAGTGCTGTCTAATCCCGCTCTGTCCCGGGTCAGTGCTGTCTAATCCCTCTCTGTCCCGGGTCAGTGCTGTCTAATCCCTCTCTGTCACGGGTCAGTGCTGTCTAATCCCTCTGTGTCAGGGTCAGTTCTGTCTAATCCCGCTCTGTCCCGGGTCAGTGCTGTCTAATCCCTCTCTGTCACGGGTCAGTGCTGTCTAATCCCTCTCTGTCACGGGCCAGTGCTGTCTAATCCCTCTCTGTCCCGGGTCAGTGCTGTCTTATCCCTCTCTGTCCCGGGTCAGTGCTGTCTAATCCCTCTCTGTCACGGGTCAGTGCTGTCTAATCCCCCTCTGTCCCGGGTCAGTGCTGTCTAATCCCTCTCTGTCCCGGGTCAGTGCTGTCTAATCCCCCTCTGTCCCGGGTCAGTGCTGTCTAATCCCTCTCTGTCCCGGGTCAGTGCTGTCTAATTCCGCTCTGTCCCGGGTCAGCGCTGTCTAATCCCTCTCTGTCCCGGGTCAGTGCTGTCTAATCCCGCTCTGTCCCGGGTCAGTGCTGTCTAATCCCCCTCTGTCCCGGGTCAGTGCTGTCGAATCCCGCTCTGTCCCGGCTCAGTGCTGTCCAGTCCCGCTCTGTCCCGGGTCAGTGCTGTCCAATCCCGATCTGTCCCGGGTCAGTGCTGTCTAATCCCGCTCTGTCCCGGGTCAGTGTGTCTAATCCCTCTCTGTCCCGGGTCAGTGCTGTCTAATCCTGCTCTGTTCCGGGTCAGTGCTGTCTAATCCCTCTCTGTCCCGGGTCAGTGCTGTCCAATCCCGATCTGTCCCGGGTCAGTGCTGTCTAATCCCACTCTGTCCCGGGTCAGTGCTGTCTCATCCCGCTCTGTCCCGGGTCAGTGCTGTCTAATCCCCCTCTGTCCCGGGTCAGTGCTGTCTAATCCCTCTCTGTCCCGGGTCAGTGCTGTCTAATCCCGCTCTGTCCCGGGTCAGTGCTGTCTAATCCCGCTCTGTCCCGGGTCAGTGCTGTCTAATCCCGCTCTGTCCCGGGTCAGTGCTGTCTAATCCCTCTCTGTCCCGGGTCAGTGCTGTCTAATCCCTCTCTGTCACGGGTCAGTGCTGTCTAATCCCGCTCTGTCCCGGGTCAGTTCTGTCTAATCCCGCTCTGTCCCGGGTCAGTGCTGTCTAATCCCTCTCTGTCACGGGTCAGTGCTGTCTTATCCCTCTCTGTCCCGGGTCAGTGCTGTCTAATCCCGCTCTGTCCCGGGTCAGTGCTGTCTAATCCCGCTCTGTCCCGGGTCAGTGCTGTCTAATCCCTCTCTGTCACGGGTCAGTGCTGTCTAATCCCTCTGTGTCCCGGGTCAGTTCTGTCTAATCCCGCTCTGTCCCGGGTCAGTGCTGTCTAATCCCTCTCTGTCACGGGTCAGTGCTGTCTAATCCCTCTCTGTCCCGGGTCAGTGCTGTCTAATCCCTCTCTGTCCCGGGTCAGTGCTGTCTTATCCCTCTCTGTCCCGCGTCAGTGCTGTCTAATCCCTCTCTGTCCCGGGTCAGTGCTGTCTAATCCCTCTCTGTCCCGGGTCAGTTCTGTCTAATCCCGCTCTGTCCCGGGTCAGTGCTGTCTTATCCCTCTCTGTCCCGGGTCAGTGCTGTCTAATCCCTCTCTGTCACGGGTCAGTGCTGTCTAATCCCGCTCTGTCCCGGGTCAGTGCTGTCTAATCCCGCTCTGTCCCGGGTCAGTGCTGTCTAATCCCTCTCTGTCACGGGTCAGTGCTGTCTAATCCCGCTCTGTCCCGGGTCAGTGCTGTCTAATCCCGCTCTGTCCCGGGTCAGTGCTGTCTAATCCCGCTCTGTCCCGGGTCAGTGCTGTCTAATCCCTCTCTGTCACGGGTCAGTGCTGTCTAATCCCGCTCTGTCCCGGGTCAGTGCTGTCTAATCCCGCTCTGTCCCGGGTCAGTGCTGTCTAATCCCTCTCTGTCCCGGGTCAGTGCTGTCTAATCCCGCTCTGTCCCGGGTCAGTGCTGTCTCATCCCTCTCTGTCCCGGGTCAGTGCTGTCTAATCCCGCTCTGTCCTGGGTCAGTGCTGTCTAATCCCGCTCTGTCCCGGGTCAGTGCTGTCTAATCCCGCTCTGTCCCGGGTCAGTGCTGTCTAATCCCGCTCTGTCCCGGGTCAGTGCTGTCTAATCCCGCTCTGTCCCGGGTCAGTGCTGTCTAATCCCGCTCTGTGCCGGGTCAGTGCTGTCTAATCCCGCTCTGTCCCGGGTCAGCGCTGTCTAATCCCGCTCTGTCCCGAGTCAGTGCTGTCTAATCCCGCTCTGTCCCCGGTCAGTGCTGTCTAATCCCCCTCTGTCCCGGGTCAGTGCTGTCTAATCCCTCTCTGTCCCGGGTCAGTGCTGTCTAATCCCTCTCTGTCACGGGTCAGTGCTGTCTAATCCCTCTGTGTCCCGGGTCAGTTCTGTCTAATCCCGCTCTGTCCCGGGTCAGTGCTGTCTAATCCCTCTCTGTCACGGGTCAGTGCTGTCTAATCCCTCTCTGTCCCGGGTCAGTGCTGTCTAATCCCTCTGTGTCCCGGGTCAGTGCTATCTTATCCCTCTCTGGCCCGGGTCAGTGCTGTCTAATCCCTCTCTGTCACGGTTCAGTGCTGTCTAATCCCTCTCTGTCCCGGGTCAGTGCTGTCTTATCCCTCTCTGTCCCGGGTCAGTGCTGTCTAATCCCTCTCTGTCCCGGTTCAGTGCTGTCCAATCCCTCTCTGTCCCGGGTCAGTCCTGTCTAATCCCCCTCTGTCCCGGGTCAGTGCTGTCTAATCCCTCTCTGTCCCGGGTCAGTGCTGACTAATCTCTCTCTGTCCCGGGTCAGTGCTGTCTAATCCCCCTCTGTCCCGGGTCAGTGCTGTCTAATCCCTCTCTGTCCCGGGTCAGTCCTGTCTAATCCCTCTCTGTCCTGGGTCAGTGCTGTCTAATCCCTCTCTGTCCCGGGTCAGTGCTGTCTAATCCCTCTCTGTCCCGGGTCAGTGCTGTCTAATCCCTCTCTGTCCCGGGTCAGTCCTATCCAATCCCTCTCTGTCCCGGGTCAGTGCTGTCTAATCCCTCTCTGTCCCGGGTCAGTACTGTCTAATCCCTCTCTGTCCCGGGACAGTCCTGTCCAATCCCTCTCTGTCCCGGGACAGTGCTGTCTAATCCCTCTCTGTCACGGGTCAGTGCTGTCTAATCCCTCTCTGTCCCGGGTCAGTGCTGTCTAATCCCGATCTGTCCCGGGTCAGTGCTGTCTAATCCCTCTCTGTCCCGGGTCAGTCCTGTCCAATCCCTCTCTGTCCCGGGACAGTGCTGTCTAATCCCTCTCTGTCCCGGGTCAGTGCTGTCTAATCCCCCTCTGACCCGGGTCAGTGCTGTCTAATCCCTCTCTGTCCCGGGTCAGTGCTGTCTAATCCCCGTCTGTCCCGGGTCAGTGCTGTCTAATCCCTCTCTGTCCCGGGTCAGTGCTGTCTAATCCCGCTCTGTCCCGGGTCAGTGCTGTCTATTCCCTCTCTGTCCCGGGTCAGTGCTGTCTAATCCCTCTCTGTCCCGGGTCAGTCCTGTCTAATCCCCCTCTGTCCCGGGTCAGTGCTGTCTAATCCCTCTCTGTCCCGGGTCAGTGCTGTCTAATCCCGCTCTGTCCCGGGTCAGTCCTGTCTAATCCCTCTCTGTCCCGGGTCAGTGCTGTCCAATCCCGATCTGTCCCGGGTCAGTGCTGTCCAATCCCTCTCGGTCCCGGGTCAGTGCTGTCTAATCCCGCTCTGTCCCGGGTCAGTGCTGTCTAATCCCGCTCTGTCCCGGGTCAGTGCTGTCTAATCCCGTTCTGTCCCGGGTCAGTGCTGTCTAATCCCGCTCTGTCCCGGGTCAGTGCTGTCTAATCCCGCTCTGTCCCGGGTCAGTGCTGTCTAATCCCGCTCTGTCCCGGGTCAGTGCTGTCTAATCCCCCTCTGTCCCGGTCAGTGCTGTCTAATCCCTCTCTGTCCCGGGTCAGTGCTGTCTAATCCCGCTCTGTCCCGGGTCAGTGCTGTCTAATCCCGCTCTGTCCCGGGTCAGTGCTGTCTAATCCCTCTCTGTCCCGGGTCAGTGCTGTCTAATCCCTCTCTGTCCCGGGTCAGTGCTGTCTAATCCCTCTCTGTCACGGGTCAGTGCTGTCTAATCCCGCTCTGTCCCGGGTCAGTTCTGTCTAATCCCGCTCTGTCCCGGGTCAGTGCTGTCTAATCCCTCTCTGTCACGGGTCAGTGCTGTTTTATCCCTCTCTGTCCCGGGTCAGTGCTGTCTAATCCCGCTCTGTCCCGGGTCAGTGCTGTCTAATCCCTCTCTGTCCCGGGTCAGTGCTGTCTAATCCCTCTCTGTCACGGGTCAGTGCTGTCTAATCCCTCTGTGTCCCGGGTCAGTTCTCTCTAATCCCGCTCTGTCCCGGGTCAGTGCTGTCTAATCCCTCTCTGTCACGGGTCAGTGCTGTCTAATCCCTCTCTGTCACGGGTCAGTGCTGTCTAATCCCTCTCTGTCCCGGGTCAGTGCTGTCTTATCCCTCTCTGTCCCGGGTCAGTGCTGTCTAATCCCTCTCTGTCACGGGTCAGTGCTGTCTAATCCCCCTCTGTCCCGGGTCAGTGCTTTCTAATCCCTCTCTGTCCCGGGTCAGTGCTGTCTAATCCCCCTCTGTCCCGGGTCAGTGCTGTCTAATCCCTCTCTGTCCCGGGTCAGTGCTGTCTAATCCCGCTCTGTCCCGGGTCAGCGCTGTCTAATCCCTCTCTGTCCCGGGTCAGTGCTGTCTAATCCCGCTCTGTCCCGGGTCAGTGCTGTCTAATCCCCCTCTGTCCCGGGTCAGTGCTGTCGAATCCCGCTCTGTCCCGGCTCAGTGCTGTCCAGTCCCGCTCTGTCCCGGGTCAGTGCTGTCCAATCCCGATCTGTCCCGGGTCAGTGCTGTCTAATCCCGCTCTGTCCCGGGTCAGTGTGTCTAATCCCTCTCTGTCCCGGGTCAGTGCTGTCTAATCCTGCTCTGTTCCGGGTCAGTGCTGTCTAATCCCTCTCTGTCCCGGGTCAGTGCTGTCCAATCCCGATCTGTCCCGGGTCAGTGCTGTCTAATCCCGCTCTGTCCCGGGTCAGTGCTGTCTAATCCCGCTCTGTCCCGGGTCAGTGCTGTCTAATCCCGCTCTGTCCCGGGTCAGTGCTGTCTAATCCCTCTCTGTCCCGGGTCAGTCCTGTCTAATCCCTCTCTGTCCCGGGTCAGTGCTGTCTAATCCCTCTCTGTCCCGGGTCAGTGCTGTCTAATCCCTCTCTGTCCCGGGTCAGTGCTGTCTAATCCCTCTCTGTCCCGGGTCAGTCCTATCCAATCCCTCTCTGTCCCGGGTCAGTGCTGTCTAATCCCTCTCTGTCCCGGATCAGTACTGTCTAATCCCTCTCTGTCCCGGGACAGTCCTGTCCAATCCCTCTCTGTCCCGGGACAGTGCTGTCTAATCCCTCTCTGTCACGGGTCAGTGCTGTCTAATCCCTCTCTGTCCCGGGTCAGTGCTGTCTAATCCCGATCTGTCCCGGGTCAGTGCTGTCTAATCCCTCTCTGTCCCGGGTCAGTCCTGTCCAATCCCTCTCTGTCCCGGGACAGTGCTGTCTAATCCCTCTCTGTCCCGGGTCAGTGCTGTCTAATCCCCCTCTGACCCGGGTCAGTGCTGTCTAATCCCTCTCTGTCCCGGGTCAGTGCTGTCTAATCCCCGTCTGTCCCGGGTCAGTGCTGTCTAATCCCGCTCTGTCCCGGGTCAGTGCTGTCTAATCCCTCTCTGTCACGGGTCAGTGCTGTCTAATCCCTCTCTGTCCCGGGTCAGTGCTGTCTAATCCCGATCTGTCCCGGGTCAGTGCTGTCTAATCCCTCTCTGTCCCGGGTCAGTCCTGTCCAATCCCTCTCTGTCCCGGG
Organism: Chiloscyllium punctatum; assembly: GCF_047496795.1. Taxonomy (NCBI): domain Eukaryota; kingdom Metazoa; phylum Chordata; class Chondrichthyes; order Orectolobiformes; family Hemiscylliidae; genus Chiloscyllium; species Chiloscyllium punctatum. The sequence continues at coordinate 6,214,596 of NC_092741.1, forward strand.
ACAGTGCTGTCTAATCCCTCTCTGTCCCGGGTCAGTGCTGTCTAATCCCCCTCTGACCCGGGTCAGTCCTGTCCAATCCCTCTCTGTCCCGGGACAGTGCTGTCTAATCCCTCTCTGTCCCGGGTCAGTGCTGTCTAATCCCCCTCTGACCCGGGTCAGTGCTGTCTAATCCCTCTCTGTCCCGGGTCAGTGCTGTCTAATCCCCGTCTGTCCCGGGTCAGTGCTGTCTAATCCCGCTCTGTCCCGGGTCAGTGCTGTCTAATCCCTCTCTGTCACGGGTCAGTGCTGTCTAATCCCTCTCTGTCCCGGGTCAGTGCTGTCTAATCCCGATCTGTCCCGGGTCAGTGCTGTCTAATCCCTCTCTGTCCCGGGTCAGTCCTGTCCAATCCCTCTCTGTCCCGGGACAGTGCTGTCTAATCCCTCTCTGTCCCGGGTCAGTGCTGTCTAATCCCCCTCTGACCCGGGTCAGTGCTGTCTAATCCCTCTCTGTCCCGGGTCAGTGCTGTCTAATCCCTCTCTGTCCCGGGTCAGTCCTGTCTAATCCCCCTCTGTCCCGGGTCAGTGCTGTCTAATCCCTCTCTGTCCCGGGTCAGTGCTGTCTAATCCCGCTCTGTCCCGGGTCAGTGCTGTCTAATCCCTCTCTGTCCCGGGTCAGTGCTGTCCAATCCCGATCTGTCCCGGGTCAGTGCTGTCCAATCCCTCTCGGTCCCGGGTCAGTGCTGTCTAATCCCTCTCTGTCCCGGGTCAGTGCTGTCTAATCCCGCTCTGTCCCGGGTCAGTGCTGTCTAATCCCTCTCTGTCCCGGGTCAGTGCTGTCCAATCCCGATCTGTCCCGGGTCAGTGCTGTCCAATCCCTCTCGGTCCCGGGTCAGTGCTGTCTAATCCCCGTCTGTCCCGGGTCAGTGCTGTCTAATCCCGCTCTGTCCCGGGTCAGTGCTGTCTAATCCCGCTCTGTCCCGGGTCAGTGCTGTCTAATCCCGCTCTGTCCCGGGTCAGTGCTGTCTAATCCCGCTCTGTCCCGGGTCAGTCCTGTCTAATCCCTCTCTGTCCCGGGTCAGTGCTGTCTAATCCCGATCTGTCCCGGGTCAGTGCTGTCTAATCCCTCTCTGTCCCGGGTCAGTCCTGTCCAATCCCTCTCTGTCCCGGGACAGTGCTGTCTAATCCCTCTCTGTCCCGGGTCAGTGCTGTCTAATCCCTCTCTGTCCCGGGTCAGTGCTGTCTAATCCCTCTCTGTCCCGGGTCAGTGCTGTCTAATCCCTCTCTGTCCCGGGTCAGTCCTATCCAATCCCTCTCTGTCCCGGGTCAGTGCTGTCTAATCCCTCTCTGTCCCGGATCAGTACTGTCTAATCCCTCTCTGTCCCGGGACAGTCCTGTCCAATCCCTCTCTGTCCCGGGACAGTGCTGTCTAATCCCTCTCTGTCACGGGTCAGTGCTGTCTAATCCCTCTCTGTCCCGGGTCAGTGCTGTCTAATCCCGATCTGTCCCGGGTCAGTGCTGTCTAATCCCTCTCTGTCCCGGGTCAGTCCTGTCCAATCCCTCTCTGTCCCGGGACAGTGCTGTCTAATCCCTCTCTGTCCCGGGTCAGTGCTGTCTAATCCCCCTCTGACCCGGGTCAGTGCTGTCTAATCCCTCTCTGTCCCGGGTCAGTGCTGTCTAATCCCTCTCTGTCCCGGGTCAGTCCTGTCTAATCCCCCTCTGTCCCGGGTCAGTGCTGTCTAATCCCTCTCTGTCCCGGGTCAGTGCTGTCTAATCCCGCTCTGTCCCGGGTCAGTGCTGTCTAATCCCTCTCTGTCCCGGGTCAGTGCTGTCCAATCCCGATCTGTCCCGGGTCAGTGCTGTCCAATCCCTCTCGGTCCCGGGTCAGTGCTGTCTAATCCCCGTCTGTCCCGGGTCAGTGCTGTCTAATCCCGCTCTGTCCCGGGTCAGTGCTGTCTAATCCCGCTCTGTCCCGGGTCAGTGCTGTCTAATCCCGCTCTGTCCCGGGTCAGTGCTGTCTAATCCCGCTCTGTCCCGGGTCAGTCCTGTCTAATCCCTCTCTGTCCCGGGTCAGTGCTGTCTAATCCCTCTCTGTCCCGGGTCAGTGCTGTCTAATCCCTCTCTGTCCCGGGTCAGTGCTGTCTAATCCCTCTCTGTCCCGGGTCAGTCCTATCCAATCCCTCTCTGTCCCGGGTCAGTGCTGTCTAATCCCTCTCTGTCCCGGATCAGTACTGTCTAATCCCTCTCTGTCCCGGGACAGTCCTGTCCAATCCCTCTCTGTCCCGGGACAGTGCTGTCTAATCCCTCTCTGTCACGGGTCAGTGCTGTCTAATCCCTCTCTGTCCCGGGTCAGTGCTGTCTAATCCCGATCTGTCCCGGGTCAGTGCTGTCTAATCCCTCTCTGTCCCGGGTCAGTCCTGTCCAATCCCTCTCTGTCCCGGGACAGTGCTGTCTAATCCCTCTCTGTCCCGGGTCAGTGCTGTCTAATCCCCCTCTGACCCGGGTCAGTGCTGTCTAATCCCTCTCTGTCCCGGGTCAGTGCTGTCTAATCCCCGTCTGTCCCGGGTCAGTGCTGTCTAATCCCTCTCTGTCCCGGGTCAGTGCTGTCTAATCCCGCTCTGTCCCGGGTCAGTGCTGTCTATTCCCTCTCTGTCCCGGGTCAGTGCTGTCTAATCCCTCTCTGTCCCGGGTCAGTCCTGTCTAATCCCCCTCTGTCCCGGGTCAGTGCTGTCTAATCCCTCTCTGTCCCGGGTCAGTGCTGTCTAATCCCGCTCTGTCCCGGGTCAGTGCTGTCTAATCCCTCTCTGTCCCGGGTCAGTGCTGTCCAATCCCGATCTGTCCCGGGTCAGTGCTGTCCAATCCCTCTCGGTCCCGGGTCAGTGCTGTCTAATCCCGCTCTGTCCCGGGTCAGTGCTGTCTAATCCCGCTCTGTCCCGGGTCAGTGCTGTCTAATCCCGTTCTGTCCCGGGTCAGTGCTGTCTAATCCCGCTCTGTCCCGGGTCAGTGCTGTCTAATCCCGCTCTGTCCCGGGTCAGTGCTGTCTAATCCCGCTCTGTCCCGGGTCAGTGCTGTCTAATCCCCCTCTGTCCCGGGTCAGTGCTGTCTAATCCCTCTCTGTCCCGGGTCAGTGCTGTCTAATCCCGCTCTGTCCCGGGTCAGTGCTGTCTAATCCCGCTCTGTCCCGGGTCAGTGCTCTCTAATCCCTCTCTGTCCCGGGTCAGTGCTGTCTAATCCCTCTCTGTCCCGGGTCAGTGCTGTCTAATCCCTCTCTGTCACGGGTCAGTGCTGTCTAATCCCGCTCTGTCCCGGGTCAGTTCTGTCTAATCCCGCTCTGTCCCGGGTCAGTGCTGTCTAATCCCTCTCTGTCACGGGTCAGTGCTGTTTTATCCCTCTCTGTCCCGGGTCAGTGCTGTCTAATCCCGCTCTGTCCCCGGTCAGTGCTGTCTAATCCCTCTCTGTCCCGGGTCAGTGCTGTCTAATCCCTCTGTGTCCCGGGTCAGTTCTGTCTAATCCCGCTCTGTCCCGGGTCAGTGCTGTCTAATCCCTCTCTGTCACGGGTCAGTGCTGTCTAATCCCTCTCTGTCACGGGTCAGTGCTGTCTAATCCCTCTCTGTCCCGGGTCAGTGCTGTCTTATCCCTCTCTGTCCCGGGTCAGTGCTGTCTAATCCCTCTCTGTCACGGGTCAGTGCTGTCTAATCCCCCTCTGTCCCGGGTCAGTGCTGTCTAATCCCTCTCTGTCCCGGGTCAGTGCTGTCTAATCCCCCTCTGTCCCGGGTCAGTGCTGTCTAATCCCTCTCTGTCCCGGGTCAGTGCTGTCTAATTCCGCTCTGTCCCGGGTCAGCGCTGTCTAATCCCTCTCTGTCCCGGGTCAGTGCTGTCTAATCCCGCTCTGTCCCGGGTCAGTGCTGTCTAATCCACCTCTGTCCCGGGTCAGTGCTGTCGAATCCCGCTCTGTCCCGGCTCAGTGCTGTCCAGTCCCGCTCTGTCCCGGGTCAGTGCTGTCCAATCCCGATCTGTCCCGGGTCAGTGCTGTCTAATCCCGCTCTGTCCCGGGTCAGTGTGTCTAATCCCTCTCTGTCCCGGGTCAGTGCTGTCTAATCCTGCTCTGTTCCGGGTCAGTGCTGTCTAATCCCTCTCTGTCCCGGGTCAGTGCTGTCCAATCCCGATCTGTCCCGGGTCAGTGCTGTCTAATCCCACTCTGTCCCGGGTCAGTGCTGTCTAATCCCGCTCTGTCCCGGGTCAGTGCTGTCTAATCCCCCTCTGTCCCGGGTCAGTGCTGTCTAATCCCTCTCTGTCCCGGGTCAGTGCTGTCTAATCCCGCTCTGTCCCGGGTCAGTGCTGTCTAATCCCGCTCTGTCCCGGGTCAGTGCTGTCTAATCCCGCTCTGTCCCGGGTCAATGCTGTCTAATCCCTCTCTGTCCCGGGTCAGTGCTGTCTAATCCCTCTCTGTCACGGGTCAGTGCTGTCTAATCCCGCTCTGTCCCGGGTCAGTTCTGTCTAATCCCGCTCTGTCCCGGGTCAGTGCTGTCTAATCCCTCTCTGTCACGGGTCAGTGCTGTCTTATCCCTCTCTGTCCCGGGTCAGTGCTGTCTAATCCCGCTCTGTCCCGGGTCAGTGCTGTCTAATCCCTCTCTGTCCCGGGTCAGTGCTGTCTAATCCCTCTCTGTCACGGGTCAGTGCTGTCTAATCCCTCTGTGTCCCGGGTCAGTTCTGTCTAATCCCGCTCTGTCCCGGGTCAGTGCTGTCTAATCCCTCTCTGTCACGGGTCAGTGCTGTCTAATCCCTCTCTGTCCCGGGTCAGTGCTGTCTAATCCCTCTCTGTCCCGGGTCAGTGCTGTCTTATCCCTCTCTGTCCCGCGTCAGTGCTGTCTAATCCCTCTCTGTCCCGGGTCAGTGCTGTCTAATCCCTCTCTGTCCCGGGTCAGTTCTGTCTAATCCCGCTCTGTCCCGGGTCAGTGCTGTCTTATCCCTCTCTGTCCCGGGTCAGTGCTGTCTAATCCCTCTCTGTCACGGGTCAGTGCTGTCTAATCCCGCTCTGTCCCGGGTCAGTGCTTTCTAATCCCGCTCTGTCCCGGGTCAGTGCTGTCTAATCCCTCTCTGTCACGGGTCAGTGCTGTCTAATCCCGCTCTGTCCCGGGTCAGTGCTGTCTAATCCCGCTCTGTCCCGGGTCAGTGCTGTCTAATCCCGCTCTGTCCCGGGTCAGTGCTGTCTAATCCCTCTCTGTCACGGGTCAGTGCTGTCTAATCCCGCTCTGTCCCGGGTCAGTGCTGTCTAATCCCGCTCTGTCCCGGGTCAGTGCTGTCTAATCCCTCTCTGTCCCGGGTCAGTGCTGTCTAATCCCGCTCTGTCCCGGGTCAGTGCTGTCTCATCCCTCTCTGTCCCGGGTCAGTGCTGTCTAATCCCGCTCTGTCCCGGGTCAGTGCTGTCTAATCCCGCTCTGTCCCGGGTCAGTGCTGTCTAATCCCGCTCTGTCCCGGGTCAGTGCTGTCTAATCCCGCTCTGTCCCGGGTCAGTGCTGTCTAATCCCGCTCTGTGCCGGGTCAGTGCTGTCTAATCCCGCTCTGTCCCGGGTCAGCGCTGTCTAATCCCGCTCTGTCCCGAGTCAGTGCTGTCTAATCCCGCTCTGTCCCCGGTCAGTGCTGTCTAATCCCCCTCTGTCCCGGGTCAGTGCTGTCTAATCCCTCTCTGTCCCGGGTCAGTGCTGTCTAATCCCTCTCTGTCACGGGTCAGTGCTGTCTAATCCCTCTGTGTCCCGGGTCAGTTCTGTCTAATCCCGCTCTGTCCCGGGTCAGTGCTGTCTAATCCCTCTCTGTCACGGGTCAGTGCTGTCTAATCCCTCTCTGTCCCGGGTCAGTGCTGTCTAATCCCTCTGTGTCCCGGGTCAGTGCTGTCTTATCCCTCTCTGTCCCGGGTCAGTGCTGTCTAATCCCTCTCTGTCACGGGTCAGTGCTGTCTAATCCCTCTCTGTCCCGGGTCAGTGCTGTCTTATCCCTCTCTGTCCCGGGTCAGTGCTGTCTAATCCCTCTCTGTCCCGGTTCAGTGCTGTCCAATCCCTCTCTGTCCCGGGTCAGTCCTGTCTAATCCCCCTCTGTCCCGGGTCAGTGCTGTCTAATCCCTCTCTGTCCCGGGTCAGTGCTGACTAATCCCTCTCTGTCCCGGGTCAGTGCTGTCTAATCCCCCTCTGTCCCGGGTCAGTGCTGTCTAATCCCTCTCTGTCCCGGGTCAGTCCTGTCTAATCCCTCTCTGTCCCGGGTCAGTGCTGTCTAATCCCTCTCTGTCCCGGGTCAGTGCTGTCTAATCCCTCTCTGTCCCGGGTCAGTGCTGTCTAATCCCTCTCTGTCCCGGGTCAGTCCTATCCAATCCCTCTCTGTCCCGGGTCAGTGCTGTCTAATCCCTCTCTGTCCCGGGTCAGTACTGTCTAATCCCTCTCTGTCCCGGGACAGTCCTGTCCAATCCCTCTCTGTCCCGGGACAGTGCTGTCTAATCCCTCTCTGTCACGGGTCAGTGCTGTCTAATCCCTCTCTGTCCCGGGTCAGTGCTGTCTAATCCCGATCTGTCCCGGGTCAGTGCTGTCTAATCCCTCTCTGTCCCGGGTCAGTCCTGTCCAATCCCTCTCTGTCCCGGGACAGTGCTGTCTAATCCCTCTCTGTCCCGGGTCAGTGCTGTCTAATCCCCCTCTGACCCGGGTCAGTGCTGTCTAATCCCTCTCTGTCCCGGGTCAGTGCTGTCTAATCCCCGTCTGTCCCGGGTCAGTGCTGTCTAATCCCTCTCTGTCCCGGGTCAGTGCTGTCTAATCCCGCTCTGTCCCGGGTCAGTGCTGTCTATTCCCTCTCTGTCCCGGGTCAGTGCTGTCTAATCCCTCTCTGTCCCGGGTCAGTCCTGTCTAATCCCCCTCTGTCCCGGGTCAGTGCTGTCTAATCCCTCTCAGTCCCGGGTCGTGCTGTCTAATCCCGCTCTGTCCCGGGTCAGTCCTGTCTAATCCCTCTCTGTCCCGGGTCAGTGCTGTCCAATCCCGATCTGTCCCGGGTCAGTGCTGTCCAATCCCTCTCGGTCCCGGGTCAGTGCTGTCTAATCCCGCTCTGTCCCGGGTCAGTGCTGTCTAATCCCGCTCTGTCCCGGGTCAGTGCTGTCTAATCCCGTTCTGTCCCGGGTCAGTGCTGTCTAATCCCGCTCTGTCCCGGGTCAGTGCTGTCTAATCCTGCTCTGTCCCGGGTCAGTGCTGTCTAATCCCGCTCTGTCCCGGGTCAGTGCTGTCTAATCCCCCTCTGTCCCGGGTCAGTGCTGTCTAATCCCTCTCTGTCCCGGGTCAGTGCTGTCTAATCCCGCTCTGTCCCGGGTCAGTGCTGTCTAATCCCGCTCTGTCCCGGGTCAGTGCTGTCTAATCCCTCTCTGTCCCGGGTCAGTGCTGTCTAATCCCTCTCTGTCCCGGGTCAGTGCTGTCTAATCCCTCTCTGTCACGGGTCAGTGCTGTCTAATCCCGCTCTGTCCCGGGTCAGTTCTGTCTAATCCCGCTCTGTCCCGGGTCAGTGCTGTCTAATCCCTCTCTGTCACGGGTCAGTGCTGTTTTATCCCTCTCTGTCCCGGGTCAGTGCTGTCTAATCCCGCTCTGTCCCGGGTCAGTGCTGTCTAATCCCTCTCTGTCCCGGGTCAGTGCTGTCTAATCCCTTTCTGTCACGGGTCAGTGCTGTCTAATCCCTCTGTGTCCCGGGTCAGTTCTGTCTAATCCCGCTCTGTCCCGGGTCAGTGCTGTCTAATCCCTCTCTGTCACGGGTCAGTGCTGTCTAATCCCTCTCTGTCACGGGTCAGTGCTGTCTAATCCCTCTCTGTCCCGGGTCAGTGCTGTCTTATCCCTCTCTGTCCCGGGTCAGTGCTGTCTAATCCCTCTCTGTCACGGGTCAGTGCTGTCTAATCCCCCTCTGTCCCGGGTCAGTGCTGTCTAATCCCTCTCTGTCCCGGGTCAGTGCTGTCTAATCCCCCTCTGTCCCGGGTCAGTGCTGTCTAATCCCTCTCTGTCCCGGGTCAGTGCTGTCTAATCCCGCTCTGTTCCGGGTCAGCGCTGTCTAATCCCTCTCTGTCCCGGGTCAGTGCTGTCTAATCCCGCTCTGTCCCGGGTCAGTGCTGTCTAATCCCCCTCTGTCCCGGGTCAGTGCTGTCGAATCCCGCTCTGTCCCGGCTCAGTGCTGTCCAGTCCCGCTCTGTCCCGGGTCAGTGCTGTCCAATCCCGATCTGTCCCGGGTCAGTGCTGTCTAATCCCGCTCTGTCCCGGGTCAGTGTGTCTAATCCCTCTCTGTCCCGGGTCAGTGCTGTCTAATCCTGCTCTGTTCCGGGTCAGTGCTGTCTAATCCCTCTCTGTCCCGGGTCAGTGCTGTCCAATCCCGATCTGTCCCGGGTCAGTGCTGTCTAATCCCGCTCTGTCCCGGGTCAGTGCTGTCTAATCCCGCTCTGTCCCGGGTCAGTGCTGTCTAATCCCGCTCTGTCCCGGGTCAGTGCTGTCTAATCCCGCTCTGTCCCGGGTCAGTGCTGTCTAATCCCTCTCTGTTCCGGGTCAGTGCTGTCTAATCCCTCTCTGTCCCGGGTCAGTGCTGTCCAATCCCGATCTGTCCCGGGTCAGTGCTGTCTAATCCCGCTCTGTCCCGGGTCAGTGTGTCTAATCCCTCTCTGTCCCGGGTCAGTGCTGTCTAATCCTGCTCTGTTCCGGGTCAGTGCTGTCTAATCCCTCTCTGTCCCGGGTCAGTGCTGTCCAATCCCGATCTGTACCGGGTCAGTGCTGTCTAATCCCGCTCTGTCACGGGTCAGTGCTGTCTAATCCCGCTCTGTGCCGGGTCAGTGCTGTCTAATCCCTCTCTGTCCCGGGTCAGTGCTGTCTAATCCCGATCTGTCCCGGGTCAGTGCTGTCTAATCCCGCTCTGTCCCGGGTCAGTGCTGTCTAATCCCGCTCTGTCCCGGGTCAGTGCTGTCTAATCCCGCTCTGTCCCGGGTCAGTCCTGTCTAATCCCTCTCTGTCCCGGTTCAGTGCTGTCTAATCCCGCTCTGTCCCGGGTCAGTGCTGTCTAATCCCCTCTGTCCCGGGTCAGTGCTGTCTAATCCCCCTCTGTCCCAGGTCAGTGCTGTCTAATCCCGCTCTGTCCCGGGTCAGTGCTGTCTAATCCCGCTCTGTCCCGGGTCAGTGCTGTCTAATCCCGATCTGTCCCGGGTCAGTTCTGTCTAATCCCTCTCTGTCCCGGGTCAGTGCTGTCTAATCCCGCTCTGTCCCGGGTCAGTGCTGTCTAATCCCGCTCTGTCCCGGGTCAGTGCTGTCTAATCCCGCTCTGTCCCGGGTCAGTGCTGTCTAATCCCCCTCTGTCCCGGGTCAGTGCTGTCTAATCCCTCTCTGTCCCGGGTCAGTGCTGTCTAATCCCGCTCTGTCCCGGGTCAGTGCTGTCTAATCCCTCTCTGTCCGGGGTCAGTGCTGTCTAATCCCTCTCTGTCACGGGTCAGTGCTGTCTAATCCCGCTCTGTCCCGGGTCAGTTCTGTCTAATCCCGCTCTGTCCCGGGTCAGTGCTGTCTAATCCCTCTCTGTCACGGGTCAGTGCTGTTTTATCCCTCTCTGTCCCGGGTCAGTGCTGTCTAATCCCGCTCTGTCCCGGGTCAGTGCTGTCTAATCCCTCTCTGTCCCGGGTCAGTGCTGTCTAATCCCTCTCTGTCACGGGTCAGTGCTGTCTAATCCCTCTGTGTCCCGGGTCAGTTCTGTCTAATCCCGCTCTGTCCCGGGTCAGTGCTGTCTAATCCCTCTCTGTCACGGGTCAGTGCTGTCTAATCCCTCACTGTCACGGGTCAGTGCTGTCTAATCCCTCTCTGTCCCGGGTCAGTGCTGTCTTATCCCTCTCTGTCCCGGGTCAGTGCTGTCTAATCCCTCTCTGTCACGGGTCAGTGCTGTCTAATCCCCCTCTGTCCCGGGTCAGTGCTGTCTAATCCCTCTCTGTCCCGGGTCAGTGCTGTCTAATCCCCCTCTGTCCCGGGTCAGTGCTGTCTAATCCCTCTCTGTCCCGGGTCAGTGCTGTCTAATCCCGCTCTGTCCCGGGTCAGCGCTGTCTAATCCCTCTCTGTCCCGGGTCAGTGCTGTCTAATCCCGCTCTGTCCCGGGTCAGTGCTGTCTAATCCCCCTCTGTCCCGGGTCAGTGCTGTCGAATCCCGCTCTGTCCCGGCTCAGTGCTGTCCAGTCCCGCTCTGTCCCGGGTCAGTGCTGTCCAATCCCGATCTGTCCCGGGTCAGTGCTGTCTAATCCCGCTCTGTCCCGGGTCAGTGTGTCTAATCCCTCTCTGTCCCGGGTCAGTGCTGTCTAATCCTGCTCTGTTCCAGGTCAGTGCTGTCTAATCCCTCTCTGTCCCGGGTCAGTGCTGTCCAATCCCGATCTGTCCCGGGTCAGTGCTGTCTAATCCCGCTCTGTCCCGGGTCAGTGCTGTCTAATCCCGCTCTGTCCCGGGTCAGTGCTGTCTAATCCCCCTCTGTCCCGGGTCAGTGCTGTCTAATCCCTCTCTGTCCCGGGTCAGTGCTGTCTAATCCCGCTCTGTCCCGGGTCAGTGCTGTCTAATCCCGCTCTGTCCCGGGTCAGTGCTGTCTAATCCCGCTCTGTCCCGGGTCAGTGCTGTCTAATCCCTCTCTGTCCCGGGTCAGTGCTGTCTAATCCCTCTCTGTCACGGGTCAGTGCTGTCTAATCCCGCTCTGTCCCGGGTCAGTTCTGTCTAATCCCGCTCTGTCCCGGGTCAGTGCTGTCTAATCCCTCTCTGTCACGGGTCAGTGCTGTCTTATCCCTCTCTGTCCCGGGTCAGTGCTGTCTAATCCCGCTCTGTCCCGGGTCAGTGCTGTCTAATCCCTCTCTGTCCCGGGTCAGTGCTGTCTAATCCCTCTCTGTCACGGGTCAGTGCTGTCTAATCCCTCTGTGTCCCGGGTCAGTTCTGTCTAATCCCGCTCTGTCCCGGGTCAGTGCTGTCTAATCCCTCTCTGTCACGGGTCAGTGCTGTCTAATCCCTCTCTGTCCCGGGTCAGTGCTGTCTAATCCCTCTCTGTCCCGGGTCAGTGCTGTCTTATCCCTCTCTGTCCCGCGTCAGTGCTGTCTAATCCCTCTCTGTCACGGGTCAGTGCTGTCTAATCCCTCTCTGTCCCGGGTCAGTTCTGTCTAATCCCGCTCTGTCCCGGGTCAGTGCTGTCTTATCCCTCTCTGTCCCGGGTCAGTGCTGTCTAATCCCTCTCTGTCACGGGTCAGTGCTGTCTAATCCCGCTCTGTCCCGGGTCAGTGCTGTCTAATCCCGCTCTGTCCCGGGTCAGTGCTGTCTAATCCCTCTCTGTCACGGGTCAGTGCTGTCTAATCCCGCTCTGTCCCGGGTCAGTGCTGTCTAATCCCGCTCTGTCCCGGGTCAGTGCTGTCTAATCCCGCTCTGTCCCGGGTCAGTGCTGTCTAATCCCTCTCTGTCACGGGTCAGTACTGTCTAATCCCTCTCTGTCCCGGGACAGTCCTGTCCAATCCCTCTCTGTCCCGGGACAGTGCTGTCTAATCCCTCTCTGTCACGGGTCAGTGCTGTCTAATCCTTCTCTGTCCCGGGTCAGTGCTGTCTAATCCCGATCTGTCCCGGGTCAGTGCTGTCTAATCCCTCTCTGTCCCGGGTCAGTCCTGTCCAATCCCTCTCTGTCCCGGGACAGTGCTGTCTAATCCCTCTCTGTCCCGGGTCAGTGCTGTCTAATCCCCCTCTGACCCGGGTCAGTGCTGTCTAATCCCTCTCTGTCCCGGGTCAGTGCTGTCTAATCCCCGTCTGTCCCGGGTCAGTGCTGTCTAATCCCGCTCTGTCCCGGGTCAGTGCTGTCTAATCCCGCTCTGTCCCGGGTCAGTGCTGTCTAATCCCGCTCTGTCCCGGGTCAGTGCTGTCTAATCCCGCTCTGTCCCGGGTCAGTCCTGTCTAATCCCTCTCTGTCCCGGGTCAGTGCTGTCTAATCCCTCTCTGTCCCGGGTCAGTGCTGTCTAATCCCTCTCTGTCCCGGGTCAGTGCTGTCTAATCCCTCTCTGTCCCGGGTCAGTCCTATCCAATCCCTCTCTGTCCCGGGTCAGTGCTGTCTAATCCCTCTCTGTCCCGGATCAGTACTGTCTAATCCCTCTCTGTCCCGGGACAGTCCTGTCCAATCCCTCTCTGTCCCGGGACAGTGCTGTCTAATCCCTCTCTGTCACGGGTCAGTGCTGTCTAATCCCTCTCTGTCCCGGGTCAGTGCTGTCTAATCCCGATCTGTCCCGGGTCAGTGCTGTCTAATCCCTCTCTGTCCCGGGTCAGTCCTGTCCAATCCCTCTCTGTCCCGGGACAGTGCTGTCTAATCCCTCTCTGTCCCGGGTCAGTGCTGTCTAATCCCCCTCTGACCCGGGTCAGTGCTGTCTAATCCCTCTCTGTCCCGGGTCAGTGCTGTCTAATCCCCGTCTGTCCCGGGTCAGTGCTGTCTAATCCCTCTCTGTCCCGGGTCAGTGCTGTCTAATCCCGCTCTGTCCCGGGTCAGTGCTGTCTATTCCCTCTCTGTCCCGGGTCAGTGCTGTCTAATCCCTCTCTGTCCCGGGTCAGTCCTGTCTAATCCCCCTCTGTCCCGGGTCAGTGCTGTCTAATCCCTCTCTGTCCCGGGTCAGTGCTGTCTAATCCCGCTCTGTCCCGGGTCAGTGCTGTCTAATCCCTCTCTGTCCCGGGTCAGTGCTGTCCAATCCCGATCTGTCCCGGGTCAGTGCTGTCCAATCCCTCTCGGTCCCGGGTCAGTGCTGTCTAATCCCGCTCTGTCCCGGGTCAGTGCTGTCTAATCCCGCTCTGTCCCGGGTCAGTGCTGTCTAATCCCGTTCTGTCCCGGGTCAGTGCTGTCTAATCCCGCTCTGTCCCGGGTCAGTGCTGTCTAATCCCGCTCTGTCCCGGGTCAGTGCTGTCTAATCCCGCTCTGTCCCGGGTCAGTGCTGTCTAATCCCCCTCTGTCCCGGGTCAGTGCTGTCTAATCCCTCTCTGTCCCGGGTCAGTGCTGTCTAATCCCGCTCTGTCCCGGGTCAGTGCTGTCTAATCCCGCTCTGTCCCGGGTCAGTGCTCTCTAATCCCTCTCTGTCCCGGGTCAGTGCTGTCTAATCCCTCTCTGTCCCGGGTCAGTGCTGTCTAATCCCTCTCTGTCACGGGTCAGTGCTGTCTAATCCCGCTCTGTCCCGGGTCAGTTCTGTCTAATCCCGCTCTGTCCCGGGTCAGTGCTGTCTAATCCCTCTCTGTCACGGGTCAGTGCTGTTTTATCCCTCTCTGTCCCGGGTCAGTGCTGTCTAATCCCGCTCTGTCCCCGGTCAGTGCTGTCTAATCCCTCTCTGTCCCGGGTCAGTGCTGTCTAATCCCTCTGTGTCCCGGGTCAGTTCTGTCTAATCCCGCTCTGTCCCGGGTCAGTGCTGTCTAATCCCTCTCTGTCACGGGTCAGTGCTGTCTAATCCCTCTCTGTCACGGGTCAGTGCTGTCTAATCCCTCTCTGTCCCGGGTCAGTGCTGTCTTATCCCTCTCTGTCCCGGGTCAGTGCTGTCTAATCCCTCTCTGTCACGGGTCAGTGCTGTCTAATCCCCCTCTGTCCCGGGTCAGTGCTGTCTAATCCCTCTCTGTCCCGGGTCAGTGCTGTCTAATCCCCCTCTGTCCCGGGTCAGTGCTGTCTAATCCCTCTCTGTCCCGGGTCAGTGCTGTCTAATTCCGCTCTGTCCCGGGTCAGCGCTGTCTAATCCCTCTCTGTCCCGGGTCAGTGCTGTCTAATCCCGCTCTGTCCCGGGTCAGTGCTGTCTAATCCACCTCTGTCCCGGGTCAGTGCTGTCGAATCCCGCTCTGTCCCGGCTCAGTGCTGTCCAGTCCCGCTCTGTCCCGGGTCAGTGCTGTCCAATCCCGATCTGTCCCGGGTCAGTGCTGTCTAATCCCGCTCTGTCCCGGGTCAGTGTGTCTAATCCCTCTCTGTCCCGGGTCAGTGCTGTCTAATCCTGCTCTGTTCCGGGTCAGTGCTGTCTAATCCCTCTCTGTCCCGGGTCAGTGCTGTCCAATCCCGATCTGTCCCGGGTCAGTGCTGTCTAATCCCACTCTGTCCCGGGTCAGTGCTGTCTAATCCCGCTCTGTCCCGGGTCAGTGCTGTCTAATCCCCCTCTGTCCCGGGTCAGTGCTGTCTAATCCCTCTCTGTCCCGGGTCAGTGCTGTCTAATCCCGCTCTGTCCCGGGTCAGTGCTGTCTAATCCCGCTCTGTCCCGGGTCAGTGCTGTCTAATCCCGCTCTGTCCCGGGTCAATGCTGTCTAATCCCTCTCTGTCCCGGGTCAGTGCTGTCTAATCCCTCTCTGTCACGGGTCAGTGCTGTCTAATCCCGCTCTGTCCCGGGTCAGTTCTGTCTAATCCCGCTCTGTCCCGGGTCAGTGCTGTCTAATCCCTCTCTGTCACGGGTCAGTGCTGTCTTATCCCTCTCTGTCCCGGGTCAGTGCTGTCTAATCCCGCTCTGTCCCGGGTCAGTGCTGTCTAATCCCTCTCTGTCCCGGGTCAGTGCTGTCTAATCCCTCTCTGTCACGGGTCAGTGCTGTCTAATCCCTCTGTGTCCCGGGTCAGTTCTGTCTAATCCCGCTCTGTCCCGGGTCAGTGCTGTCTAATCCCTCTCTGTCACGGGTCAGTGCTGTCTAATCCCTCTCTGTCCCGGGTCAGTGCTGTCTAATCCCTCTCTGTCCCGGGTCAGTGCTGTCTTATCCCTCTCTGTCCCGCGTCAGTGCTGTCTAATCCCTCTCTGTCCCGGGTCAGTGCTGTCTAATCCCTCTCTGTCCCGGGTCAGTTCTGTCTAATCCCGCTCTGTCCCGGGTCAGTGCTGTCTTATCCCTCTCTGTCCCGGGTCAGTGCTGTCTAATCCCTCTCTGTCACGGGTCAGTGCTGTCTAATCCCGCTCTGTCCCGGGTCAGTGCTTTCTAATCCCGCTCTGTCCCGGGTCAGTGCTGTCTAATCCCTCTCTGTCACGGGTCAGTGCTGTCTAATCCCGCTCTGTCCCGGGTCAGTGCTGTCTAATCCCGCTCTGTCCCGGGTCAGTGCTGTCTAATCCCGCTCTGTCCCGGGTCAGTGCTGTCTAATCCCTCTCTGTCACGGGTCAGTGCTGTCTAATCCCGCTCTGTCCCGGGTCAGTGCTGTCTAATCCCGCTCTGTCCCGGGTCAGTGCTGTCTAATCCCTCTCTGTCCCGGGTCAGTGCTGTCTAATCCCGCTCTGTCCCGGGTCAGTGCTGTCTCATCCCTCTCTGTCCCGGGTCAGTGCTGTCTAATCCCGCTCTGTCCCGGGTCAGTGCTGTCTAATCCCGCTCTGTCCCGGGTCAGTGCTGTCTAATCCCGCTCTGTCCCGGGTCAGTGCTGTCTAATCCCGCTCTGTCCCGGGTCAGTGCTGTCTAATCCCGCTCTGTGCCGGGTCAGTGCTGTCTAATCCCGCTCTGTCCCGGGTCAGCGCTGTCTAATCCCGCTCTGTCCCGAGTCAGTGCTGTCTAATCCCGCTCTGTCCCCGGTCAGTGCTGTCTAATCCCCCTCTGTCCCGGGTCAGTGCTGTCTAATCCCTCTCTGTCCCGGGTCAGTGCTGTCTAATCCCTCTCTGTCACGGGTCAGTGCTGTCTAATCCCTCTGTGTCCCGGGTCAGTTCTGTCTAATCCCGCTCTGTCCCGGGTCAGTGCTGTCTAATCCCTCTCTGTCACGGGTCAGTGCTGTCTAATCCCTCTCTGTCCCGGGTCAGTGCTGTCTAATCCCTCTGTGTCCCGGGTCAGTGCTGTCTTATCCCTCTCTGTCCCGGGTCAGTGCTGTCTAATCCCTCTCTGTCACGGGTCAGTGCTGTCTAATCCCTCTCTGTCCCGGGTCAGTGCTGTCTTATCCCTCTCTGTCCCGGGTCAGTGCTGTCTAATCCCTCTCTGTCCCGGTTCAGTGCTGTCCAATCCCTCTCTGTCCCGGGTCAGTCCTGTCTAATCCCCCTCTGTCCCGGGTCAGTGCTGTCTAATCCCTCTCTGTCCCGGGTCAGTGCTGACTAATCCCTCTCTGTCCCGGGTCAGTGCTGTCTAATCCCCCTCTGTCCCGGGTCAGTGCTGTCTAATCCCTCTCTGTCCCGGGTCAGTCCTGTCTAATCCCTCTCTGTCCCGGGTCAGTGCTGTCTAATCCCTCTCTGTCCCGGGTCAGTGCTGTCTAATCCCTCTCTGTCCCGGGTCAGTGCTGTCTAATCCCTCTCTGTCCCGGGTCAGTCCTATCCAATCCCTCTCTGTCCCGGGTCAGTGCTGTCTAATCCCTCTCTGTCCCGGGTCAGTACTGTCTAATCCCTCTCTGTCCCGGGACAGTCCTGTCCAATCCCTCTCTGTCCCGGGACAGTGCTGTCTAATCCCTCTCTGTCACGGGTCAGTGCTGTCTAATCCCTCTCTGTCCCGGGTCAGTGCTGTCTAATCCCGATCTGTCCCGGGTCAGTGCTGTCTAATCCCTCTCTGTCCCGGGTCAGTCCTGTCCAATCCCTCTCTGTCCCGGGACAGTGCTGTCTAATCCCTCTCTGTCCCGGGTCAGTGCTGTCTAATCCCCCTCTGACCCGGGTCAGTGCTGTCTAATCCCTCTCTGTCCCGGGTCAGTGCTGTCTAATCCCCGTCTGTCCCGGGTCAGTGCTGTCTAATCCCTCTCTGTCCCGGGTCAGTGCTGTCTAATCCCGCTCTGTCCCGGGTCAGTGCTGTCTATTCCCTCTCTGTCCCGGGTCAGTGCTGTCTAATCCCTCTCTGTCCCGGGTCAGTCCTGTCTAATCCCCCTCTGTCCCGGGTCAGTGCTGTCTAATCCCTCTCAGTCCCGGGTCGTGCTGTCTAATCCCGCTCTGTCCCGGGTCAGTCCTGTCTAATCCCTCTCTGTCCCGGGTCAGTGCTGTCCAATCCCGATCTGTCCCGGGTCAGTGCTGTCCAATCCCTCTCGGTCCCGGGTCAGTGCTGTCTAATCCCGCTCTGTCCCGGGTCAGTGCTGTCTAATCCCGCTCTGTCCCGGGTCAGTGCTGTCTAATCCCGTTCTGTCCCGGGTCAGTGCTGTCTAATCCCGCTCTGTCCCGGGTCAGTGCTGTCTAATCCTGCTCTGTCCCGGGTCAGTGCTGTCTAATCCCGCTCTGTCCCGGGTCAGTGCTGTCTAATCCCCCTCTGTCCCGGGTCAGTGCTGTCTAATCCCTCTCTGTCCCGGGTCAGTGCTGTCTAATCCCGCTCTGTCCCGGGTCAGTGCTGTCTAATCCCGCTCTGTCCCGGGTCAGTGCTGTCTAATCCCTCTCTGTCCCGGGTCAGTGCTGTCTAATCCCTCTCTGTCCCGGGTCAGTGCTGTCTAATCCCTCTCTGTCACGGGTCAGTGCTGTCTAATCCCGCTCTGTCCCGGGTCAGTTCTGTCTAATCCCGCTCTGTCCCGGGTCAGTGCTGTCTAATCCCTCTCTGTCACGGGTCAGTGCTGTTTTATCCCTCTCTGTCCCGGGTCAGTGCTGTCTAATCCCGCTCTGTCCCGGGTCAGTGCTGTCTAATCCCTCTCTGTCCCGGGTCAGTGCTGTCTAATCCCTTTCTGTCACGGGTCAGTGCTGTCTAATCCCTCTGTGTCCCGGGTCAGTTCTGTCTAATCCCGCTCTGTCCCGGGTCAGTGCTGTCTAATCCCTCTCTGTCACGGGTCAGTGCTGTCTAATCCCTCTCTGTCACGGGTCAGTGCTGTCTAATCCCTCTCTGTCCCGGGTCAGTGCTGTCTTATCCCTCTCTGTCCCGGGTCAGTGCTGTCTAATCCCTCTCTGTCACGGGTCAGTGCTGTCTAATCCCCCTCTGTCCCGGGTCAGTGCTGTCTAATCCCTCTCTGTCCCGGGTCAGTGCTGTCTAATCCCCCTCTGTCCCGGGTCAGTGCTGTCTAATCCCTCTCTGTCCCGGGTCAGTGCTGTCTAATCCCGCTCTGTTCCGGGTCAGCGCTGTCTAATCCCTCTCTGTCCCGGGTCAGTGCTGTCTAATCCCGCTCTGTCCCGGGTCAGTGCTGTCTAATCCCCCTCTGTCCCGGGTCAGTGCTGTCGAATCCCGCTCTGTCCCGGCTCAGTGCTGTCCAGTCCCGCTCTGTCCCGGGTCAGTGCTGTCCAATCCCGATCTGTCCCGGGTCAGTGCTGTCTAATCCCGCTCTGTCCCGGGTCAGTGTGTCTAATCCCTCTCTGTCCCGGGTCAGTGCTGTCTAATCCTGCTCTGTTCCGGGTCAGTGCTGTCTAATCCCTCTCTGTCCCGGGTCAGTGCTGTCCAATCCCGATCTGTCCCGGGTCAGTGCTGTCTAATCCCGCTCTGTCCCGGGTCAGTGCTGTCTAATCCCGCTCTGTCCCGGGTCAGTGCTGTCTAATCCCGCTCTGTCCCGGGTCAGTGCTGTCTAATCCCGCTCTGTCCCGGGTCAGTGCTGTCTAATCCCTCTCTGTTCCGGGTCAGTGCTGTCTAATCCCTCTCTGTCCCGGGTCAGTGCTGTCCAATCCCGATCTGTCCCGGGTCAGTGCTGTCTAATCCCGCTCTGTCCCGGGTCAGTGTGTCTAATCCCTCTCTGTCCCGGGTCAGTGCTGTCTAATCCTGCTCTGTTCCGGGTCAGTGCTGTCTAATCCCTCTCTGTCCCGGGTCAGTGCTGTCCAATCCCGATCTGTACCGGGTCAGTGCTGTCTAATCCCGCTCTGTCACGGGTCAGTGCTGTCTAATCCCGCTCTGTGCCGGGTCAGTGCTGTCTAATCCCTCTCTGTCCCGGGTCAGTGCTGTCTAATCCCGATCTGTCCCGGGTCAGTGCTGTCTAATCCCGCTCTGTCCCGGGTCAGTGCTGTCTAATCCCGCTCTGTCCCGGGTCAGTGCTGTCTAATCCCGCTCTGTCCCGGGTCAGTCCTGTCTAATCCCTCTCTGTCCCGGTTCAGTGCTGTCTAATCCCGCTCTGTCCCGGGTCAGTGCTGTCTAATCCCCTCTGTCCCGGGTCAGTGCTGTCTAATCCCCCTCTGTCCCAGGTCAGTGCTGTCTAATCCCGCTCTGTCCCGGGTCAGTGCTGTCTAATCCCGCTCTGTCCCGGGTCAGTGCTGTCTAATCCCGATCTGTCCCGGGTCAGTTCTGTCTAATCCCTCTCTGTCCCGGGTCAGTGCTGTCTAATCCCGCTCTGTCCCGGGTCAGTGCTGTCTAATCCCGCTCTGTCCCGGGTCAGTGCTGTCTAATCCCCCTCTGTCCCGGGTCAGTGCTGTCTAATCCCTCTCTGTCCCGGGTCAGTGCTGTCTAATCCCGCTCTGTCCCGGGTCAGTGCTGTCTAATCCCTCTCTGTCCGGGGTCAGTGCTGTCTAATCCCTCTCTGTCACGGGTCAGTGCTGTCTAATCCCGCTCTGTCCCGGGTCAGTTCTGTCTAATCCCGCTCTGTCCCGGGTCAGTGCTGTCTAATCCCTCTCTGTCACGGGTCAGTGCTGTTTTATCCCTCTCTGTCCCGGGTCAGTGCTGTCTAATCCCGCTCTGTCCCGGGTCAGTGCTGTCTAATCCCTCTCTGTCCCGGGTCAGTGCTGTCTAATCCCTCTCTGTCACGGGTCAGTGCTGTCTAATCCCTCTGTGTCCCGGGTCAGTTCTGTCTAATCCCGCTCTGTCCCGGGTCAGTGCTGTCTAATCCCTCTCTGTCACGGGTCAGTGCTGTCTAATCCCTCTCTGTCACGGGTCAGTGCTGTCTAATCCCTCTCTGTCCCGGGTCAGTGCTGTCTTATCCCTCTCTGTCCCGGGTCAGTGCTGTCTAATCCCTCTCTGTCACGGGTCAGTGCTGTCTAATCCCCCTCTGTCCCGGGTCAGTGCTGTCTAATCCCTCTCTGTCCCGGGTCAGTGCTGTCTAATCCCCCTCTGTCCCGGGTCAGTGCTGTCTAATCCCTCTCTGTCCCGGGTCAGTGCTGTCTAATCCCGCTCTGTCCCGGGTCAGCGCTGTCTAATCCCTCTCTGTCCCGGGTCAGTGCTGTCTAATCCCGCTCTGTCCCGGGTCAGTGCTGTCTAATCCCCCTCTGTCCCGGGTCAGTGCTGTCGAATCCCGCTCTGTCCCGGCTCAGTGCTGTCCAGTCCCGCTCTGTCCCGGGTCAGTGCTGTCCAATCCCGATCTGTCCCGGGTCAGTGCTGTCTAATCCCGCTCTGTCCCGGGTCAGTGTGTCTAATCCCTCTCTGTCCCGGGTCAGTGCTGTCTAATCCTGCTCTGTTCCGGGTCAGTGCTGTCTAATCCCTCTCTGTCCCGGGTCAGTGCTGTCCAATCCCGATCTGTCCCGGGTCAGTGCTGTCTAATCCCGCTCTGTCCCGGGTCAGTGCTGTCTAATCCCGCTCTGTCCCGGGTCAGTGCTGTCTAATCCCCCTCTGTCCCGGGTCAGTGCTGTCTAATCCCTCTCTGTCCCGGGTCAGTGCTGTCTAATCCCGCTCTGTCCCGGGTCAGTGCTGTCTAATCCCGCTCTGTCCCGGGTCAGTGCTGTCTAATCCCGCTCTGTCCCGGGTCAGTGCTGTCTAATCCCTCTCTGTCCCGGGTCAGTGCTGTCTAATCCCTCTCTGTCACGGGTCAGTGCTGTCTAATCCCGCTCTGTCCCGGGTCAGTTCTGTCTAATCCCGCTCTGTCCCGGGTCAGTGCTGTCTAATCCCTCTCTGTCACGGGTCAGTGCTGTCTTATCCCTCTCTGTCCCGGGTCAGTGCTGTCTAATCCCGCTCTGTCCCGGGTCAGTGCTGTCTAATCCCTCTCTGTCCCGGGTCAGTGCTGTCTAATCCCTCTCTGTCACGGGTCAGTGCTGTCTAATCCCTCTGTGTCCCGGGTCAGTTCTGTCTAATCCCGCTCTGTCCCGGGTCAGTGCTGTCTAATCCCTCTCTGTCACGGGTCAGTGCTGTCTAATCCCTCTCTGTCCCGGGTCAGTGCTGTCTAATCCCTCTCTGTCCCGGGTCAGTGCTGTCTTATCCCTCTCTGTCCCGCGTCAGTGCTGTCTAATCCCTCTCTGTCACGGGTCAGTGCTGTCTAATCCCTCTCTGTCCCGGGTCAGTTCTGTCTAATCCCGCTCTGTCCCGGGTCAGTGCTGTCTTATCCCTCTCTGTCCCGGGTCAGTGCTGTCTAATCCCTCTCTGTCACGGGTCAGTGCTGTCTAATCCCGCTCTGTCCCGGGTCAGTGCTGTCTAATCCCGCTCTGTCCCGGGTCAGTGCTGTCTAATCCCTCTCTGTCACGGGTCCGTGCTGTCTAATCCCGCTCTGTCCCGGGTCAGTGCTGTCTAATCCCGCTCTGTCCCGGGTCAGTGCTGTCTAATCCCGCTCTGTCCCGGGTCAGTGCTGTCTAATCCCTCTCTGTCACGGGTCAGTGCTGTCTAATCCCGCTCTGTCCCGGGTCAGTGCTGTCTAATCCCGCTCTGTCCCGGGTCAGTGCTGTCTAATCCCTCTCTGTCCCGGGTCAGTGCTGTCTAATCCCGCTCTGTCCCGGGTCAGTGCTGTCTCATCCCTCTCTGTCCCGGGTCAGTGCTGTCTCATCCCGCTCTGTCCCGGGTCAGTGCTGTCTAATCCCGCTCAGTCCCGGGTCAGTGCTGTCTAATCCCGCTCTGTCCCGGGTCAGTGCTGTCTAATCCCGCTCTGTCCCGGGTCAGTGCTGTCTAATCCCGCTCTGTCCCGGGTCAGTGCTGTCTAATCCCGCTCTGTGCCGGGTCAGTGCTGTCTAATCCCGCTCTGTCCCGGGTCAGCGCTGTCTAATCCCGCTCTGTCCCGAGTCAGTGCTGTCTAATCCCGCTCTGTCCCCGGTCAGTGCTGTCTAATCCCCCTCTGTCCCGGGTCAGTGCTGTCTAATCCCTCTCTGTCCCGGGTCAGTGCTGTCTAATCCCTCTCTGTCACGGGTCAGTGCTGTCTAATCCCTCTGTGTCCCGGGTCAGTTCTGTCTAATCCCGCTCTGTCCCGGGTCAGTGCTGTCTAATCCCTCTCTGTCACGGGTCAGTGCTGTCTAATCCCTCTCTGTCCCGGGTCAGTGCTGTCTAATCCCTCTGTGTCCCGGGTCAGTGCTGTCTTATCCCTCTCTGTCCCGGGTCAGTGCTGTCTAATCCCTCTCTGTCACGGGTCAGTGCTGTCTAATCCCTCTCTGTCCCGGGTCAGTGCTGTCTTATCCCTCTCTGTCCCGGGTCAGTGCTGTCTAATCCCTCTCTGTCCCGGTTCAGTGCTGTCCAATCCCTCTCTGTCCCGGGTCAGTCCTGTCTAATCCCCCTCTGTCCCGGGTCAGTGCTGTCTAATCCCTCTCTGTCCCGGGTCAGTGCTGACTAATCCCTCTCTGTCCCGGGTCAGTGCTGTCTAATCCCCCTCTGTCCCGGGTCAGTGCTGTCTAATCCCTCTCTGTCCCGGGTCAGTCCTGTCTAATCCCTCTCTGTCCCGGGTCAGTGCTGTCTAATCCCTCTCTGTCCCGGGTCAGTGCTGTCTAATCCCTCTCTGTCCCGGGTCAGTGCTGTCTAATCCCTCTCTGTCCCGGGTCAGTCCTATCCAATCCCTCTCTGTCCCGGGTCAGTGCTGTCTAATCCCTCTCTGTCCCGGGTCAGTCCTGTCCAATCCCTCTCTGTCCCGGGACAGTGCTGTCTAATCCCTCTCTGTCCCGGGTCAGTGCTGTCTAATCCCCCTCTGACCCGGGTCAGTGCTGTCTAATCCCTCTCTGTCCCGGGTCAGTGCTGTCTAATCCCCGTCTGTCCCGGGTCAGTGCTGTCTAATCCCTCTCTGTCCCGGGTCAGTGCTGTCTAATCCCGCTCTGTCCCGGGTCAGTGCTGTCTATTCCCTCTCTGTCCCGGGTCAGTGCTGTCTAATCCCTCTCTGTCCCGGGTCAGTCCTGTCTAATCCCCCTCTGTCCCGGGTCAGTGCTGTCTAATCCCTCTCTGTCCCGGGTCAGTGCTGTCTAATCCCGCTCTGTCCCGGGTCAGTGCTGTCTAATCCCTCTCTGTCCCGGGTCAGTGCTGTCCAATCCCGATCTGTCCCGGGTCAGTGCTGTCCAATCCCTCTCGGTCCCGGGTCAGTGCTGTCTAATCCCGCTCTGTCCCGGGTCAGTGCTGTCTAATCCCGCTCTGTCCCGGGTCAGTGCTGTCTAATCCCGTTCTGTCCCGGGTCAGTGCTGTCTAATCCCGCTCTGTCCCGGGTCAGTGCTGTCTAATCCCGCTCTGTCCCGGGTCAGTGCTGTCTAATCCCGCTCTGTCCCGGGTCAGTGCTGTCTAATCCCCCTCTGTCCCGGGTCAGTGCTGTCTAATCCCTCTCTGTCCCGGGTCAGTGCTGTCTAATCCCGCTCTGTCCCGGGTCAGTGCTGTCTAATCCCGCTCTGTCCCGGGTCAGTGCTGTCTAATCCCTCTCTGTCCCGGGTCAGTGCTGTCTAATCCCTCTCTGTCCCGGGTCAGTGCTGTCTAATCCCTCTCTGTCACGGGTCAGTGCTGTCTAATCCCGCTCTGTCCCGGGTCAGTTCTGTCTAATCCCGCTCTGTCCCGGGTCAGTGCTGTCTAATCCCTCTCTGTCACGGGTCAGTGCTGTTTTATCCCTCTCTGTCCCGGGTCAGTGCTGTCTAATCCCGCTCTGTCCCGGGTCAGTGCTGTCTAATCCCTCTCTGTCCCGGGTCAGTGCTGTCTAATCCCTCTCTGTCACGGGTCAGTGCTGTCTAATCCCTCTGTGTCCCGGGTCAGTTCTGTCTAATCCCGCTCTGTCCCGGGTCAGTGCTGTCTAATCCCTCTCTGTCACGGGTCAGTGCTGTCTAATCCCTCTCTGTCACGGGTCAGTGCTGTCTAATCCCTCTCTGTCCCGGGTCAGTGCTGTCTTATCCCTCTCTGTCCCGGGTCAGTGCTGTCTAATCCCTCTCTGTCACGGGTCAGTGCTGTCTAATCCCCCTCTGTCCCGGGTCAGTGCTGTCTAATCCCTCTCTGTCCCGGGTCAGTGCTGTCTAATCCCCCTCTGTCCCGGGTCAGTGCTGTCTAATCCCTCTCTGTCCCGGGTCAGTGCTGTCTAATCCCGCTCTGTCCCGGGTCAGCGCTGTCTAATCCCTCTCTGTCCCGGGTCAGTGCTGTCTAATCCCGCTCTGTCCCGGGTCAGTGCTGTCTAATCCCCCTCTGTCCCGGGTCAGTGCTGTCGAATCCCGCTCAGTCCCGGCTCAGTGCTGTCCAGTCCCGCTCTGTCCCGGGTCAGTGCTGTCCAATCCCGATCTGTCCCGGGTCAGTGCTGTCTAATCCCGCTCTGTCCCGGGTCAGTGTGTCTAATCCCTCTCTGTCCCGGGTCAGTGCTGTCTAATCCTGCTCTGTTCCGGGTCAGTGCTGTCTAATCCCTCTCTGTCCCGGGTCAGTGCTGTCCAATCCCGATCTGTCCCGGGTCAGTGCTGTCTAATCCCGCTCTGTCCCGGGTCAGTGCTGTCTAATCCCGCTCTGTCCCGGGTCAGTGCTGTCTAATCCCGCTCTGTCCCGGGTCAGTGCTGTCTAATCCCGCTCTGTCCCGGGTCAGTGCTGTCTAATCCCTCTCTGTTCCGGGTCAGTGCTGTCTAATCCCGATCTGTCCCGGGTCAGTGCTGTCTAATTCCCCTCTGTCCCGGGTCAGTTCTGTCTAATCCCTCTCTGTCCCGGGTCAGTGCTGTCTAATCCCGCTCTGTCCCGGGTCAGTGCTGTCTAATCCCGCTCTGTCCCGGGTCAGTGCTGTCTAATCCCGCTCTGTCCCGGGTCAGTGCTGTCTAATCCCCCTCTGTCCCGGGTCAGTGCTGTCTAATCCCTCTCTGTCCCGGGTCAGTGCTGTCTAATCCCGCTCTGTCCCGGGTCAGTGCTGTCTAATCCCTCTCTGTCCGGGGTCAGTGCTGTCCAATCCCGATCTGTCCCGGGTCAGTGCTGTCCAATCCCTCTCGGTCCCGGGTCAGTGCTGTCTAATCCCGCTCTGTCCCGGGTCAGTGCTGTCTAATCCCGTTCTGTCCCGGGTCAGTGCTGTCTAATCCCGTTCTGTCCCGGGTCAGTGCTGTCTAATCCCGCTCTGTCCCGGGTCAGTGCTGTCTAATCCCGCTCTGTCCCGGGTCAGTGCTGTCTAATCCCGCTCTGTCCCGGGTCAGTGCTGTCTAATCCCCCTCTGTCCCGGGTCAGTGCTGTCTAATCCCTCTCTGTCCCGGGTCAGTGCTGTCTAATCCCGCTCTGTCCCGGGTCAGTGCTGTCGAATCCCGCTCTGTCCCGGGTCAGTGCTGTCTAATCCCGCTCTGTCCCGGGTCAGTGCTGTCTAATCCCTCTCTGTCCCGGGTCAGTGCTGTCTAATCCCTCTCTGTCACGGGTCAGTGCTGTCTAATCCCGCTCTGTCCCGGGTCAGTTCTGTCTAATCCCACTCTGTCCTGGGTCAGTGCTGTCTAATCCCTCTCTGTCACGGGTCAGTGCTGTCTTATCCCTCTCTGTCCCGGGTCAGTGCTGTCTAATCCCGCTCTGTCCCGGGTCAGTGCTGTCTAATCCCTCTCTGTCCCGGGTCAGTGCTGTCTTATCCCTCTCTGTCCCGGGTCAGTGCTGTCTAATCCCTCTCTGTCACGGGTCAGTGCTGTCTAATCCCTCTCTGTCCCGGGTCAGTGCTGTCTTATCCCTCTCTGTCCCGGGTCAGTGCTGTCTAATCCCTCTCTGTCACGGGTCAGTGCTGTCTAATCCCTCACTGTCCCGGGTCAGTGCTGTCTAATCCCTCTCTGTCCCGGGTCAGTCCTATCCAATCCCTCTCTGTCCCGGGACAGTGCTGTCTAATCCCTCTCTGTCCCGGGTCAGTGCTGTCTAATCCCTCTCTGTCCCGGGTCAGTCCTATCCAATCCCTCTCTGTCCCGGGACAGTGCTGTCTAATCCCTCTCTGTCACGGGTCAGTGCTGTCTAATCCCTCTCTGTCCCGGGTCAGTGCTGTCTAATCCCGATCTGTCCCGGGTCAGTGCTGTCTAATCCCTCTCTGTCCCGGGTCAGTCCTGTCCAATCCCTCTCTGTCCCGGGACAGTGCTGTCTAATCCCTCTCTGTCCCGGGTCAGTGCTGTCTAATCCCCCTCTGACCCGGGTCAGTGCTGTCTAATCCCTCTCTGTCCCGGGTCAGTGCTGTCTAATCCCCCTCTGTCCCGGGTCAGTGCTGTCTAATCCCTCTCTGTCCCGGGTCAGTGCTGTCTAATCCCGCTCTGTCCCGGGTCAGTGCTGTCTATTCCCTCTCTGTCCCGGGTCAGTGCTGTCTAATCCCTCTCTGTCCCGGGTCAGTGCTGTCTAATCCCTCTCTGTCCCGGGTCAGTCCTGTCTAATCCCCCTCTGTCCCGGGTCAGTGCTGTCTAATCCCTCTCTGTCCCGGCTCAGTGCTGTCTAATCCCGCTCTGTCCCGGGTCAGTGCTGTCTAATCCCTCTCTGTCCCGGGTCAGTGCTGTCCAATCCCGATCTGTCCCGGGTCAGTGCTGTCCAATCCCTCTCGGTCCCGGGTCAGTGCTGTCTAATCCCGCTCTGTCCCGGGTCAGTGCTGTCTAATCCCGCTCTGTCCTGGGTCAGTGCTGTCTAATCCCGCTCTGTCCCGGGTCAGTGCTGTCTAATCCCTCTCTGTCCCGGGTCAGTGCTGTCTAATCCCGCTCTGTCCCGGGTCAGTGCTGTCTAATCCCGCTCTGTCCCGGGTCAGTGCTGTCTAATCCCCCTCTGTCCCGGGTCAGTGCTGTCTAATCCCTCTCTGTCCCGGGTCAGTGCTGTCTAATCCCGCTCTGTCCCGGGTCATTGCTGTCAAATCCCGCTCTGTCCCGGGTCAGTGCTGTCTAATCCCGCTCTGTCCCGGGTCAGTGCTGTCTAATCCCTCTCTGTCCCGGGTCAGTGCTGTCTAATCCCTCTCTGTCACGGGTCAGTGCTCTCTAATCCCGCTCTGTCCCGGGTCAGTGCTGTCTAATCCCGCTCTGTCCCGGTCAGTGCTGTCTAATCCCTCTCTGTCCCGGGTCAGTGCTGTCTAATCCCGCTCTGTCCCGGATCAGTGTTGTCTAATCCCGCTCTGTCCCGGGTCAGTGCTGTCTAATCCCGCTCTGTCCCGGGTCAGTGCTGTCTAATCCCGTTCTGTCCCGGGTCAGTGCTGTCTAATCCCTCTCTGTCCCGGGTCAGTGTTGTCTAACCCCCCTCTGCCCCTGGTCAGTGCTGTCTAATCCCGCTCTGTCCCAGGTCAGTGCTGTCTAATCCCGCTCTGTCCCGGGTCAGTGCTGTCTAATCCCGCTCTGTCCCGGGTCAGTCCTGTCTAATCCCTCTTTGTCCCGGGTCAGTGCTGTCTAATCCCGCTCTGTCCCGGGTCAGTGCTGTCGAATCCCGCTCTGTCCCGGATCAATGCTGTCTAATCCCTCTCTGTCCCGGGTCTGTGCTGTCTAATCCCTCTCTGTCCCGGGTCAGTGCTGTCTAATCCCGCTCTGTCCCGGGTCAGTGCTGTCTAATCCCGCTCTGTCCCGGGTCAGTGCTGTCTAATCCCGCTCTGTCCCGGGTCAGTGCTGTCTAATCCCTCTCTGTCCCGGGTCAGTGCTGTCTAATCCCTCTCTGTCACGGGTCAGTGCTGACTAATCCCGCTCTGTCCCGGGTCAGCGCTGTCTAATCCCTCTCTGTCCCGGGTCAGTGCTGTCTAATCCCGCTCTGTCCCGGGTCAGTGCTGTCTAATCCCCCTCTGTCCCGGGTCAGTGCTGTCCAATCCCGATCTGTCCCGGGTCAGTGCTGTCTAATCCGGCTCTGTCCCGGGTCAGTGTGTCTAATCCCTCTCTGTCCCGGGTCAGTGCTGTCTAATCCTGCTCTGTTCCGGGTCAGTGCTGTCTAACCCCTCTCTGTCCCGGGTCAGTGCTGTCCAATCCCGATCTGTACCGGGTCAGTGCTGTCTAATCCCGCTCTGTCACGGGTCAGTGCTGTCTAATCCCGCTCTGTGCCGGGTCAGTGCTGTCTAATCCCTCTCTGTCCCGGGTCAGTGCTGTCTAATCCCGATCTGTCCCGGGTCAGTGCTGTCTAATCCCGCTCTGTCCCGGATCAGTGTTGTCTAATCCCGCTCTGTCCCGGGTCAGTGCTGTCTAATCCCGCTCTGTCCCGGGTCAGTGCTGTCTAATCCCGTTCTGTCCCGGGTCAGTGCTGTCTAATCCCTCTCTGTCCCGGGTCAGTGTTGTCTAACCCCCCTCTGCCCCTGGTCAGTGCTGTCTAATCCCGCTCTGTCCCGGGTCAGTGCTGTCTAATCCCGCTCTGTCCCGGGTCAGTGCTGTCTAATCCCGCTCTGTCCCGGGTCAGTCCTGTCTAATCCCTCTTTGTCCCGGGTCAGTGCTGTCTAATCCCGCTCTGTCCCGGGTCAGTGCTGTCGAATCCCGCTCTGTCCCGGATCAATGCTGTCTAATCCCTCTCTGTCCCGGGTCTGTGCTGTCTAATCCCTCTCTGTCCCGGGTCAGTGCTGTGTTATCCCGCTCTGTCCCGGATCAGTGCTGTCTAATCCCGCTCTGTCCCGGGTCAGTGCTGTCTAATCCCGCTCTGTCCCGGGTCAGTGCTGTCTAATCCCTCTCTGTCCCGGGTCAGTGCTGTCTAATCCCTCTCTGTCACGGGTCAGTGCTGACTAATCCCGCTCTGTCCCGGGTCAGCGCTGTCTAATCCCTCTCTGTCCCGGGTCAGTGCTGTCGAATCCCGCTCTGTCCCGGGTCAGTGCTGTCTAATCCCCCTCTGTCCCGGGTCAGTGCTGTCGAATCCCGCTCTGTCCCGGGTCAGTGCTGTCCAGTCCCGCTCTGTCCCGGGTCAGTGCTGTCCAATCCCGATCTGTCCCGGGTCAGTGCTGTCTAATCCGGCTCTGTCCCGGGTCAGTGTGTCTAATCCCTCTCTGTCCCGGGTCAGTGCTGTCTAATCCTGCTCTGTTCCGGGTCAGTGCTGTCTAATCCCTCTCTGTCCCGGGTCAGTGCTGTCCAATCCCGATCTGTACCGGGTCAGTGCTGTCTAATCCCGCTCTGTCACGGGTCAGTGCTGTCTAATCCCGCTCTGTGCCGGGTCAGTGCTGTCTAATCCCTCTCTGTCCCGGGTCAGTGCTGTCTAATCCCGATCTGTCCCGGGTCAGTGCTGTCTAATCCCGCTCTGTCCCGGGTCAGTGCTGTCTAATCCCGCTCTGTCCCGGGTCAGTGCTGTCTAATCCCGCTCTGTCCCGGGTCAGTGCTGTCTAATCCCTCTCTGTCCCGGGTCAGTGCTGTCTAATCCCGCTCTGTCCCGGGTCAGTGCTGTCTAATCCCCCTCTGTCCCAGGTCAGTGCTGTCTAATCCCGCTCTGTCCCGGGTCAGTGCTGTCTAATCCCGCTCTGTCCCGGGTCAGTGCTGTCTAATCCCGATCTGTCCCGGGTCAGTGCTGTCTAATTCCCCTCTGTCCCGGGTCAGTTCTGTCTAATCCCTCTCTGTCCCGGGTCAGTGCTGTCTAATCCCGCTCTGTCCCGGGTCTGTGCTGTCTAATCCCGCTCTGTCCCGGGTCTGTGCTGTCTAATCCCGCTCTGTCCCGGGTCAGTGCTGTCTAATCCCCCTCTGTCCCGGGTCAGTGCTGTCTAATCCCTCTCTGACCCGGGTCAGTGCTGTCTAATTCCCCTCTGTCCCTGGTCAGTGCTGTCGAATCCCGCTCTGTCCCGGGTCAGTGCTGTCAAATCCCGCTCTGTCCCGGGTCAGTGCTGTCTAATCCCGCTCTGTCCCGGGTCAGTGCGGTCCAATCACGCTCTGTCCCGGGTCAGTGCTGTCGAATCCCGCTCTGTCCCGGGTCAGTGCTGTCCAATCCCGCTCTGTCCCGGGTCAGTGCTGTCCAATCCCGATCTGTCCCGGGTCAGTGCTGTCTAATCCCGCTCTGTCCCGGGTCAGTGTGTCTAATCCCTCTCTGTCCCAGGTCAGTGCTGTCTAATCCAGCTCTGTCCCGGGTCAGTGCTGTCTAATCCCTCTCTGTCCCGGGTCAGTGCTGTCCAATCCCGATCTGTCCCGGGTCAGTGCTGTCTAATCCCGCTCTGTCCCGGGTAAGTGCTGTCTAATCCCGCTCTATCCCGGGTCAGTGCTGTCTAATCCCGCTCTGTCCCGGGTCAGTGCTGTCTAATCCCGCTCTGTCCCGGGTCAGTGCTGTCTAATCCCTCTCTGTCCCGGGTCAGTGCTGTCTAATCCCTCTCTGTCCCTGGTCAGTGCTGTCTAATCCCGCTCTGTCCCGGGTCAGTGTTGTCCAATCCCGATCTGTCCCGGGTCAGTGCTGTCTAATCCCGCTCTGTCCCGGGTCAGTGCTGTCTAATCCCTCTCTGTCCCGGGTCAGTGCTGTCTAATTCCCCTCTGTCCCGTGTCAGTTCTGTCTAATCCCGCTCTGTCCCGGGTCAGTGCTGTCTAATCCCTCTCTGTCCCGGGTCAGTGCTGTCTAAACCCTCTCTGTCCCGGGTCAGTGCTGTCCAATCCCGATCTGTCCCGGGTCAGTGCTGTCCAATCCCTCTCTGTCCCGGGTCAGTGCTGTCTAATCCCTCTGTGTCCCGGGTCAGTTCTGTCTAATCCCTCTCTGTCCCGGGTCAGTGCTGTCTAATCCCGCTCTGTCCCGGGTCAGTGCTGTCTAATCCCTCTCTGTCCCGGGTCAGTTCTGTCTAATCCCTCTCTGCCCCGGGTCAGTGATGTCTAATCCCGCTCTGTCCCGGGTCAGTGCTGTCTAATCCCGCTCTGTGCCGGGTCTGTGCTGTCTAATCCCGCTCTGTCCCGGGTCAGTGCTGTCTAATCCCCCTCTGTCCCGGGTCAGTGCTGTCTAATCCCTCTCTGACCCGGGTCAGTGCTGTGTTATCCCGCTCTGTCCCGGATCAGTGCTGTCTAATCCCTCTCTGTCACGGGTCAGTGCTGTCTAATCCCGCTCTGTCCCGGGTCAGCGCTGTCTAATCCCTCTCTGTCCCGGGTCAGTGCTGTCTAATCCCTCTCTGTCCCGGGTCAGTGCTGTCTAATCCCCCTCTGTCCCTGGTCAGTGCTGTCTAATCCCGCTCTGTCCCGGGTCAGTGCTGTCCAATCCCACTCTGTCCCGGGTCAGTGGTGTCTAATCCCTCTCTGTCCCGGGTCAGTGCTGTCTAATCCCGCTCTGTCCCGGGTCAGTGCTGTCTAATTCCCCTCTGTCCCGGGTCAGTTCTGTCTAATCTCTCTCTGTCACGGGTCAGTGCTGTCCAATCCCTCTCGGTCCCGGGTCAGTGCTGTCTAATCCCGCTCTGTCCCGGGTCAGTGCTGTCTAATCCCTCTCTGTCCCGGGTCAGTGCTGTCTAATCCCGCTCTGTCCCGGGTCAGTGCTGTCTATTCCCTCTCTGTCCCGGGTCAGTGCTGTCTAATCCCTCTCTGTCCCGGGTCAGTGCTGTCTAATCCCTCTCTGTCCCGGGTCAGTCCTGTCTAATCCCCCTCTGTCCCGGGTCAGTGCTGTCTAATCCCTCTCTGTCCCGGGTCAGTGCTGTCTAATCCCTCTCTGTCCCGGGTCAGTGCTGTCTAATCCCGCTCTGACCCGGGTCAGTGCTGTCTAATCCCTCTCTGTCCCGGGTCAGTGCTGTCCAATCCCGATCTGTCCCGGGTCAGTGCTGTCTATTCCCTCTCTGTCCCGGGTCAGTGCTGTCTAATCCCTCTCTGTCCCGGGTCAGTTCTGTCTAATCCCTCTCTGCCCCGGGTCAGTGATGTCTAATCCCGCTCTGTCCCGGGTCAGTGCTGTCTAATCCCGCTCTGTGCCGGGTCTGTGCTGTCTAATCCCGCTCTGTCCCGGGTCAGTGCTGTCTAATCCCCCTCTGTCCCGGGTCAGTGCTGTCTAATCCCTCTCTGACCCGGGTCAGTGCTGTGTTATCCCGCTCTGTCCCGGATCAGTGCTGTCTAATCCCTCTCTGTCACGGGTCAGTGCTGTCTAATCCCGCTCTGTCCCGGGTCAGCGCTGTCTAATCCCTCTCTGTCCCGGATCAGTGCTGTCTAATCCCTCTCTGTCCCGGGTCAGTGCTGTCTAATCCCCCTCTGTCCCTGGTCAGTGCTGTCTAATCCCGCTCTGTCCCGGGTCAGTGCTGTCCAATCCCACTCTGTCCCGGGTCAGTGGTGTCTAATCCCTCTCTGTCCCGGGTCAGTGCTGTCTAATCCCGCTCTGTCCCGGGTCAGTGCTGTCTAATTCCCCTCTGTCCCGGGTCAGTTCTGTCTAATCTCTCTCTGTCACGGGTCAGTGCTGTCCAATCCCTCTCGGTCCCGGGTCAGTGCTGTCTAATCCCGCTCTGTCCCGGGTCAGTGCTGTCTAATCCCTCTCTGTCCCGGGTCAGTCCTATCCAATCCCTCTCTGTCCCGGGACAGTGCTGTCTAATCCCTCTCTGTCCCGGGTCAGTGCTGTCTAATCCCTCTCTGTCCTGGGTCAGTCCTGTCCAATCCCTCTCTGTCCCGGGACAGTGCTGTCTAATCCCGATCTGTCCCGGGTCAGTGCTGTCTAATCCCTCTCTGTCCCGGGTCAGTGCTGTCTAATCCCGATCTGTCCCGGGTCAGTGCTGTCTAATCCCTCTCTGTCCCGGGTCAGTCCTGTCCAATCCCTCTCTGTCCCGGGACAGTGCTGTCTAATCCCTCTCTGTCCCGGGTCAGTGCTGTCTAATCCCCCTCTGACCCGGGTCAGTGCTGTCTAATCCCTCTCTGTCCCGGGTCAGTGCTGTCTAATCCCCCTCTGTCCCAGGTCAGTGCTGTCTAATCCCTCTCTGTCCCGGGTCAGTGCTGTCTAATCCCGCTCTGTCCCGGGTCAGTGCTGTCTATTCCCTCTCTGTCCCGGGTCAGTGCTGTCTAATCCCTCTCTGTCCCGGGTCAGTGCTGTCTAATCCCTCTCTGTCCCGGGTCAGTCCTGTCTAATCCCCCTCTGTCCCGGGTCAGTGCTGTCTAATCCCTCTCTGTCCCGGGTCAGTGCTGTCTAATCCCTCTCTGTCCCGGGTCAGTGCTGTCTAATCCCGCTCTGACCCGGGTCAGTGCTGTCTAATCCCTCTCTGTCCCGGGTCAGTGCTGTCCAATCCCGATCTGTCCCGGGTCAGTGCTGTCCAATCCCTCTCGGTCCCGGGTCAGTGCTGTCTAATCCCGCTCTGTCCCCGGTCAGTGCTGTCTCATCCCTCTCTGTCCCGGGTCAGTGCTGTCTCATCCCTCTCTGTCCCGGGTCCGTGCTGTCTAATCCCGCTCTGTCCCGGGTCAGTGCTGTCTAATCCCGCTCTGTCCCGGGTCAGTGCTGTCTAATCCCGCTCTGTCCCGGGTCAGTGCTGTCTAATCCCGCTCTGTCCCGGGTCAGTGCTGTCTAATCCCGCTCTGTCCCGGGTCAGTGCTGTCTAATCCCTCTCTGTCACGGGTCAGTGCTGTCTAATCCCGCTCTGTCCCGGGTCAGTGCTGTCTAATCCCGCTCTGTCCCGGGTCAGTGCTGTCTAATCCCGCTCTGTCCCGGGTCAGTGCTGTCTAATCCCGCTCTGTCCCGGGTCAGTGCTGTCTAATCCCCCTCTGTCCCGGGTCAGTGCTGTCTAATCCCTCTCTGTCCCGGGTCAGTGCTGTCTAATCCCGCTCTGTCCCGGGTCAGTGCTGTCTAATCCCGCTCTGTCCCGGGTCAGTGCTGTCTAATCCCGCTCTGTCCCGGGTCAGTGCTGTCTAATCCCTCTCTGTCCCGGGTCAGTGCTGTCTAATCCCCCTCTGTCCCGGGTCAGTGCTGTCTAATCCCTCTCTGTCACGGGTCAGTGCTGTCTAATCCCGCTCTGTCCCGGGTCAGTTCTGTCTAATCCCGCTCTGACCCGGGTCAGTGCTGTCTAATCCCTCTCTGTCACGGGTCAGTGCTGTCTTATCCCTCTCTGTCCCGGGTCAGTGCTGTCTAATCCCGCTCTGTCCCGGGTCAGTGCTGTCTAATCCCTCTCTGTCCCGGGTCAGTGCTGTCTAATCCCTCTCTGTCACGGGTCAGTGCTGTCTAATCCCTCTGTGTCCCGGGTCAGTTCTGTCTAATCCCGCTCTGTCCCGGGTCAGTGCTGTCTAATCCCTCTCTGTCACGGGTCAGTGCTGTCTAATCCCTCTCTGTCCCTTGTCAGTGCTGTCTAATCCCTCTCTGTCCCGGGTCAGTGCTGTCTTATCCCTCTCTGTCCCGGGTCAGTGCTGTCTAATCCCTCTCTGTCACGGGTCAGTGCTGTCTAATCCCTCTCTGTCCCGGGTCAGTGCTGTCTTATCCCTCTCTGTCCCGGGTCAGTGCTGTCTAATCCCTCTCTGTCACGGGTCAGTGCTGTCTAATCCCTCTCTGTCCCGGGTCAGTGCTGTCTACTCCCGCTCTGTCCCGGGTCAGTGCTGTCTAATCCCGCTCTGTCCCGGGTCAGTGCTGTCTAATCCCGCTCTGACCCCGGTCAGTGCTGTCTCATCCCTCTCTGTCCCGGGTCAGTGCTGTCTAATCCCGCTCTGTCCCGGGTCAGTGCTGTCTAATCCCGCTCTGTCCCGGGTCAGTGCTGTCTAATCCCGCTCTGTCCCGGGTCAGTGCTGTCTAATCCCGCTCTGTCCCGGGTCAGTGCTGTCTAATCCCGCTCTGCCCCGGGTCAGTGCTGTCTAATCCCGCTCTGTCCCGGGTCAGTTCTGTCGAATCCCGCTCTGTCCCGGGTCAGTTCTGTCTAATCCCGCTCTGTCCCGGGTCAGCGCTGTCTAATCCCTCTCTGTCCCGGGTCAGCGCTGTCTAATCCCTCTCTGTCCCGGGTCAGTGCTGTCTAATCCCTCTCTGTCCCGGGTCAGTGCTGTCTAATCCCTCTCTGTCCCGGGTCAGTGCTGTCTAATCCCTCTCTGTCACGGGTCAGTGCTGTCTTATCCCTCTCTGACACGGGTCAGTGCTGTCTTATCCCTCTCTGTCCCGGGTCAGTGCTGTCTAATCCCGCTCTGTCCCGGGTCAGTGCTGTCTAATCCCTCTCTGTCCCGGGTCAGTGCTGTCTAATCCCTCTCTGTCACGGGTCAGTGCTGTCTAATCCCTCTGTGTCCCGGGTCAGTTCTGTCTAATCCCGCTCTGTCCCGGGTCAGTGCTGTCTAATCCCTCTCTGTCACGGGTCAGTGCTGTCTAATCCCTCACTGTCCCGGGTCAGTGCTGTCTAATCCCTCTCTGTCCCGGGTCAGTGCTGTCTTATCCCTCTCTGTCCCGGGTCAGTGCTGTCTAATCCCCCTCTGTCCCGGGTCAGTGCTGTCTAATCCCTCTCTGTCCCGGGTCAGTGCTGTCTAATCCCGCTCTGTCCCGGGTCAGTGCTGTCTAATCCCTCTCTGTCCCGGGTCAGTGCTGTCCAATCCCGATCTGTCCCGGGTCAGTGCTGTCCAATCCCTCTCGGTCCCGGGTCAGTGCTGTCTAATCCCGCTCTGTCCCGGGTCAGTGCTGTCTAATCCCGCTCTGTCCCGGGTCAGTGCTGTCTAATCCCGTTCTGTCCCGGGTCAGTGCTGTCTAATCCCGCTCTGTCCCGGGTCAGTGCTGTCTAATCCCGCTCTGTCCCGGGTCAGTGCTGTCTAATCCCCCTCTGTCCCGGGTCAGTGCTGTCTAATCCCTCTCTGTCCCGGATCAGTGCTGTCTAATCCCCCTCTGTCCCGGGTCAGTGCTGTCTAATCCCTCTCTGTCCCGGGTCAGTGCTGTCTAATCCCGCTCTGTCCCGGGTCAGTGCTGTCTAATCCCGCTCTGTCCCGGGTCAGTGCTGTCTAATCCCGCTCTGTCCCGGGTCAGTCCTGTCTAATCCCTCTTTGTCCCGGGTCAGTGCTGTCTAATCCCGCTCTGTCCCGGGTCAGTGCTGTCGAATCCCGCTCTGTCCCGGATCAATGCTGTCTAATCCCTCTCTGTCCCGGGTCTGTGCTGTCTAATCCCTCTCTGTCCCGGGTCAGTGCTGTGTTATCCCGCTCTGTCCCGGATCAGTGCTGTCTAATCCCGCTCTGTCCCGGGTCAGTGCTGTCTAATCCCGCTCTGTCCCGGGTCAGTGCTGTCTAATCCCTCTCTGTCCCGGGTCAGTGCTGTCTAATCCCTCTCTGTCACGGGTCAGTGCTGACTAATCCCGCTCTGTCCCGGGTCAGCGCTGTCTAATCCCTCTCTGTCCCGGGTCAGTGCTGTCGAATCCCGCTCTGTCCCGGGTCAGTGCTGTCTAATCCCCCTCTGTCCCGGGTCAGTGCTGTCGAATCCCGCTCTGTCCCGGGTCAGTGCTGTCCAGTCCCGCTCTGTCCCGGGTCAGTGCTGTCCAATCCCGATCTGTCCCGGGTCAGTGCTGTCTAATCCGGCTCTGTCCCGGGTCAGTGTGTCTAATCCCTCTCTGTCCCGGGTCAGTGCTGTCTAATCCTGCTCTGTTCCGGGTCAGTGCTGTCTAATCCCTCTCTGTCCCGGGTCAGTGCTGTCCAATCCCGATCTGTACCGGGTCAGTGCTGTCTAATCCCGCTCTGTCACGGGTCAGTGCTGTCTAATCCCGCTCTGTGCCGGGTCAGTGCTGTCTAATCCCTCTCTGTCCCGGGTCAGTGCTGTCTAATCCCGATCTGTCCCGGGTCAGTGCTGTCTAATCCCGCTCTGTCCCGGGTCAGTGCTGTCTAATCCCGCTCTGTCCCGGGTCAGTGCTGTCTAATCCCGCTCTGTCCCGGGTCAGTGCTGTCTAATCCCTCTCTGTCCCGGGTCAGTGCTGTCTAATCCCGCTCTGTCCCGGGTCAGTGCTGTCTAATCCCCCTCTGTCCCAGGTCAGTGCTGTCTAATCCCGCTCTGTCCCGGGTCAGTGCTGTCTAATCCCGCTCTGTCCCGGGTCAGTGCTGTCTAATCCCGATCTGTCCCGGGTCAGTGCTGTCTAATTCCCCTCTGTCCCGGGTCAGTTCTGTCTAATCCCTCTCTGTCCCGGGTCAGTGCTGTCTAATCCCGCTCTGTCCCGGGTCTGTGCTGTCTAATCCCGCTCTGTCCCGGGTCTGTGCTGTCTAATCCCGCTCTGTCCCGGGTCAGTGCTGTCTAATCCCCCTCTGTCCCGGGTCAGTGCTGTCTAATCCCTCTCTGACCCGGGTCAGTGCTGTCTAATTCCCCTCTGTCCCTGGTCAGTGCTGTCGAATCCCGCTCTGTCCCGGGTCAGTGCTGTCAAATCCCGCTCTGTCCCGGGTCAGTGCTGTCTAATCCCGCTCTGTCCCGGGTCAGTGCGGTCCAATCACGCTCTGTCCCGGGTCAGTGCTGTCGAATCCCGCTCTGTCCCGGGTCAGTGCTGTCCAATCCCGCTCTGTCCCGGGTCAGTGCTGTCCAATCCCGATCTGTCCCGGGTCAGTGCTGTCTAATCCCGCTCTGTCCCGGGTCAGTGTGTCTAATCCCTCTCTGTCCCAGGTCAGTGCTGTCTAATCCAGCTCTGTCCCGGGTCAGTGCTGTCTAATCCCTCTCTGTCCCGGGTCAGTGCTGTC
Source organism: Chiloscyllium punctatum (assembly GCF_047496795.1). Taxonomy (NCBI): domain Eukaryota; kingdom Metazoa; phylum Chordata; class Chondrichthyes; order Orectolobiformes; family Hemiscylliidae; genus Chiloscyllium; species Chiloscyllium punctatum. Next base: position 6,251,850 of record NC_092741.1, read on the forward strand.
CAATCCCGATCTGTCCCGGGTCAGTGCTGTCTAATCCCGCTCTGTCCCGGGTAAGTGCTGTCTAATCCCGCTCTATCCCGGGTCAGTGCTGTCTAATCCCGCTCTGTCCCGGGTCAGTGCTGTCTAATCCCGCTCTGTCCCGGGTCAGTGCTGTCTAATCCCTCTCTGTCCCGGGTCAGTGCTGTCTAATCCCTCTCTGTCCCTGGTCAGTGCTGTCTAATCCCGCTCTGTCCCGGGTCAGTGTTGTCCAATCCCGATCTGTCCCGGGTCAGTGCTGTCTAATCCCGCTCTGTCCCGGGTCAGTGCTGTCTAATCCCTCTCTGTCCCGGGTCAGTGCTGTCTAATTCCCCTCTGTCCCGTGTCAGTTCTGTCTAATCCCGCTCTGTCCCGGGTCAGTGCTGTCTAATCCCTCTCTGTCCCGGGTCAGTGCTGTCTAAACCCTCTCTGTCCCGGGTCAGTGCTGTCCAATCCCGATCTGTCCCGGGTCAGTGCTGTCCAATCCCTCTCTGTCCCGGGTCAGTGCTGTCTAATCCCTCTGTGTCCCGGGTCAGTTCTGTCTAATCCCTCTCTGTCCCGGGTCAGTGCTGTCTAATCCCGCTCTGTCCCGGGTCAGTGCTGTCTAATCCCTCTCTGTCCCGGGTCAGTTCTGTCTAATCCCTCTCTGCCCCGGGTCAGTGATGTCTAATCCCGCTCTGTCCCGGGTCAGTGCTGTCTAATCCCGCTCTGTGCCGGGTCTGTGCTGTCTAATCCCGCTCTGTCCCGGGTCAGTGCTGTCTAATCCCCCTCTGTCCCGGGTCAGTGCTGTCTAATCCCTCTCTGACCCGGGTCAGTGCTGTGTTATCCCGCTCTGTCCCGGATCAGTGCTGTCTAATCCCTCTCTGTCACGGGTCAGTGCTGTCTAATCCCGCTCTGTCCCGGGTCAGCGCTGTCTAATCCCTCTCTGTCCCGGGTCAGTGCTGTCTAATCCCTCTCTGTCCCGGGTCAGTGCTGTCTAATCCCCCTCTGTCCCTGGTCAGTGCTGTCTAATCCCGCTCTGTCCCGGGTCAGTGCTGTCCAATCCCACTCTGTCCCGGGTCAGTGGTGTCTAATCCCTCTCTGTCCCGGGTCAGTGCTGTCTAATCCCGCTCTGTCCCGGGTCAGTGCTGTCTAATTCCCCTCTGTCCCGGGTCAGTTCTGTCTAATCTCTCTCTGTCACGGGTCAGTGCTGTCCAATCCCTCTCGGTCCCGGGTCAGTGCTGTCTAATCCCGCTCTGTCCCGGGTCAGTGCTGTCTAATCCCTCTCTGTCCCGGGTCAGTGCTGTCTAATCCCGCTCTGTCCCGGGTCAGTGCTGTCTATTCCCTCTCTGTCCCGGGTCAGTGCTGTCTAATCCCTCTCTGTCCCGGGTCAGTGCTGTCTAATCCCTCTCTGTCCCGGGTCAGTCCTGTCTAATCCCCCTCTGTCCCGGGTCAGTGCTGTCTAATCCCTCTCTGTCCCGGGTCAGTGCTGTCTAATCCCTCTCTGTCCCGGGTCAGTGCTGTCTAATCCCGCTCTGACCCGGGTCAGTGCTGTCTAATCCCTCTCTGTCCCGGGTCAGTGCTGTCCAATCCCGATCTGTCCCGGGTCAGTGCTGTCTATTCCCTCTCTGTCCCGGGTCAGTGCTGTCTAATCCCTCTCTGTCCCGGGTCAGTTCTGTCTAATCCCTCTCTGCCCCGGGTCAGTGATGTCTAATCCCGCTCTGTCCCGGGTCAGTGCTGTCTAATCCCGCTCTGTGCCGGGTCTGTGCTGTCTAATCCCGCTCTGTCCCGGGTCAGTGCTGTCTAATCCCCCTCTGTCCCGGGTCAGTGCTGTCTAATCCCTCTCTGACCCGGGTCAGTGCTGTGTTATCCCGCTCTGTCCCGGATCAGTGCTGTCTAATCCCTCTCTGTCACGGGTCAGTGCTGTCTAATCCCGCTCTGTCCCGGGTCAGCGCTGTCTAATCCCTCTCTGTCCCGGATCAGTGCTGTCTAATCCCTCTCTGTCCCGGGTCAGTGCTGTCTAATCCCCCTCTGTCCCTGGTCAGTGCTGTCTAATCCCGCTCTGTCCCGGGTCAGTGCTGTCCAATCCCACTCTGTCCCGGGTCAGTGGTGTCTAATCCCTCTCTGTCCCGGGTCAGTGCTGTCTAATCCCGCTCTGTCCCGGGTCAGTGCTGTCTAATTCCCCTCTGTCCCGGGTCAGTTCTGTCTAATCTCTCTCTGTCACGGGTCAGTGCTGTCCAATCCCTCTCGGTCCCGGGTCAGTGCTGTCTAATCCCGCTCTGTCCCGGGTCAGTGCTGTCTAATCCCTCTCTGTCCCGGGTCAGTCCTATCCAATCCCTCTCTGTCCCGGGACAGTGCTGTCTAATCCCTCTCTGTCCCGGGTCAGTGCTGTCTAATCCCTCTCTGTCCTGGGTCAGTCCTGTCCAATCCCTCTCTGTCCCGGGACAGTGCTGTCTAATCCCGATCTGTCCCGGGTCAGTGCTGTCTAATCCCTCTCTGTCCCGGGTCAGTGCTGTCTAATCCCGATCTGTCCCGGGTCAGTGCTGTCTAATCCCTCTCTGTCCCGGGTCAGTCCTGTCCAATCCCTCTCTGTCCCGGGACAGTGCTGTCTAATCCCTCTCTGTCCCGGGTCAGTGCTGTCTAATCCCCCTCTGACCCGGGTCAGTGCTGTCTAATCCCTCTCTGTCCCGGGTCAGTGCTGTCTAATCCCCCTCTGTCCCAGGTCAGTGCTGTCTAATCCCTCTCTGTCCCGGGTCAGTGCTGTCTAATCCCGCTCTGTCCCGGGTCAGTGCTGTCTATTCCCTCTCTGTCCCGGGTCAGTGCTGTCTAATCCCTCTCTGTCCCGGGTCAGTGCTGTCTAATCCCTCTCTGTCCCGGGTCAGTCCTGTCTAATCCCCCTCTGTCCCGGGTCAGTGCTGTCTAATCCCTCTCTGTCCCGGGTCAGTGCTGTCTAATCCCTCTCTGTCCCGGGTCAGTGCTGTCTAATCCCGCTCTGACCCGGGTCAGTGCTGTCTAATCCCTCTCTGTCCCGGGTCAGTGCTGTCCAATCCCGATCTGTCCCGGGTCAGTGCTGTCCAATCCCTCTCGGTCCCGGGTCAGTGCTGTCTAATCCCGCTCTGTCCCCGGTCAGTGCTGTCTCATCCCTCTCTGTCCCGGGTCAGTGCTGTCTCATCCCTCTCTGTCCCGGGTCCGTGCTGTCTAATCCCGCTCTGTCCCGGGTCAGTGCTGTCTAATCCCGCTCTGTCCCGGGTCAGTGCTGTCTAATCCCGCTCTGTCCCGGGTCAGTGCTGTCTAATCCCGCTCTGTCCCGGGTCAGTGCTGTCTAATCCCGCTCTGTCCCGGGTCAGTGCTGTCTAATCCCTCTCTGTCACGGGTCAGTGCTGTCTAATCCCGCTCTGTCCCGGGTCAGTGCTGTCTAATCCCGCTCTGTCCCGGGTCAGTGCTGTCTAATCCCGCTCTGTCCCGGGTCAGTGCTGTCTAATCCCGCTCTGTCCCGGGTCAGTGCTGTCTAATCCCCCTCTGTCCCGGGTCAGTGCTGTCTAATCCCTCTCTGTCCCGGGTCAGTGCTGTCTAATCCCGCTCTGTCCCGGGTCAGTGCTGTCTAATCCCGCTCTGTCCCGGGTCAGTGCTGTCTAATCCCGCTCTGTCCCGGGTCAGTGCTGTCTAATCCCTCTCTGTCCCGGGTCAGTGCTGTCTAATCCCCCTCTGTCCCGGGTCAGTGCTGTCTAATCCCTCTCTGTCACGGGTCAGTGCTGTCTAATCCCGCTCTGTCCCGGGTCAGTTCTGTCTAATCCCGCTCTGACCCGGGTCAGTGCTGTCTAATCCCTCTCTGTCACGGGTCAGTGCTGTCTTATCCCTCTCTGTCCCGGGTCAGTGCTGTCTAATCCCGCTCTGTCCCGGGTCAGTGCTGTCTAATCCCTCTCTGTCCCGGGTCAGTGCTGTCTAATCCCTCTCTGTCACGGGTCAGTGCTGTCTAATCCCTCTGTGTCCCGGGTCAGTTCTGTCTAATCCCGCTCTGTCCCGGGTCAGTGCTGTCTAATCCCTCTCTGTCACGGGTCAGTGCTGTCTAATCCCTCTCTGTCCCTTGTCAGTGCTGTCTAATCCCTCTCTGTCCCGGGTCAGTGCTGTCTTATCCCTCTCTGTCCCGGGTCAGTGCTGTCTAATCCCTCTCTGTCACGGGTCAGTGCTGTCTAATCCCTCTCTGTCCCGGGTCAGTGCTGTCTTATCCCTCTCTGTCCCGGGTCAGTGCTGTCTAATCCCTCTCTGTCACGGGTCAGTGCTGTCTAATCCCTCTCTGTCCCGGGTCAGTGCTGTCTACTCCCGCTCTGTCCCGGGTCAGTGCTGTCTAATCCCGCTCTGTCCCGGGTCAGTGCTGTCTAATCCCGCTCTGACCCCGGTCAGTGCTGTCTCATCCCTCTCTGTCCCGGGTCAGTGCTGTCTAATCCCGCTCTGTCCCGGGTCAGTGCTGTCTAATCCCGCTCTGTCCCGGGTCAGTGCTGTCTAATCCCGCTCTGTCCCGGGTCAGTGCTGTCTAATCCCGCTCTGTCCCGGGTCAGTGCTGTCTAATCCCGCTCTGCCCCGGGTCAGTGCTGTCTAATCCCGCTCTGTCCCGGGTCAGTTCTGTCGAATCCCGCTCTGTCCCGGGTCAGTTCTGTCTAATCCCGCTCTGTCCCGGGTCAGCGCTGTCTAATCCCTCTCTGTCCCGGGTCAGCGCTGTCTAATCCCTCTCTGTCCCGGGTCAGTGCTGTCTAATCCCTCTCTGTCCCGGGTCAGTGCTGTCTAATCCCTCTCTGTCCCGGGTCAGTGCTGTCTAATCCCTCTCTGTCACGGGTCAGTGCTGTCTTATCCCTCTCTGACACGGGTCAGTGCTGTCTTATCCCTCTCTGTCCCGGGTCAGTGCTGTCTAATCCCGCTCTGTCCCGGGTCAGTGCTGTCTAATCCCTCTCTGTCCCGGGTCAGTGCTGTCTAATCCCTCTCTGTCACGGGTCAGTGCTGTCTAATCCCTCTGTGTCCCGGGTCAGTTCTGTCTAATCCCGCTCTGTCCCGGGTCAGTGCTGTCTAATCCCTCTCTGTCACGGGTCAGTGCTGTCTAATCCCTCACTGTCCCGGGTCAGTGCTGTCTAATCCCTCTCTGTCCCGGGTCAGTGCTGTCTTATCCCTCTCTGTCCCGGGTCAGTGCTGTCTAATCCCCCTCTGTCCCGGGTCAGTGCTGTCTAATCCCTCTCTGTCCCGGGTCAGTGCTGTCTAATCCCGCTCTGTCCCGGGTCAGTGCTGTCTAATCCCTCTCTGTCCCGGGTCAGTGCTGTCCAATCCCGATCTGTCCCGGGTCAGTGCTGTCCAATCCCTCTCGGTCCCGGGTCAGTGCTGTCTAATCCCGCTCTGTCCCGGGTCAGTGCTGTCTAATCCCGCTCTGTCCCGGGTCAGTGCTGTCTAATCCCGTTCTGTCCCGGGTCAGTGCTGTCTAATCCCGCTCTGTCCCGGGTCAGTGCTGTCTAATCCCGCTCTGTCCCGGGTCAGTGCTGTCTAATCCCCCTCTGTCCCGGGTCAGTGCTGTCTAATCCCTCTCTGTCCCGGATCAGTGCTGTCTAATCCCCCTCTGTCCCGGGTCAGTGCTGTCTAATCCCTCTCTGTCCCGGGTCAGTGCTGTCTAATCCCGCTCTGTCCCGGGTCAGTGCTGTCTAATCCCTCTCTGTCCCGGGTCAGTGCTGTCTAATCCCTCTCTGTCACGGGTCAGTGCTGTCTAATCCCGCTCTGTCCCGGGTCAGTTCTGTCTAATCCCGCTCTGTCCCGGGTCAGTGCTGTCTAATCCCTCTCTGTCACGGGTCAGTGCTGTCTTATCCCTCTCTGTCCCGGGTCAGTGCTGTCTAATCCCGCTCTGTCCCGGGTCAGTGCTGTCTAATCCCTCTCTGTCCCGCGTCAGTGCTGTCTAATCCCTCTCTGTCACGGGTCAGTGCTGTCTAATCCCTCTCTGTCCCGGGTCAGTGCTGTCTAATCCCTCTCTGTCCCGGGTCAGTCCTATCCAATCCCTCTCTGTCCCGGGACAGTGCTGTCTAATCCCTCTCTGTCCCGGGTCAGTGCTGTCTAATCCCTCTCTGTCCCGGGTCAGTCCTGTCCAATCCCTCTCTGTCCCGGGACAGTGCTGTCTAATCCCTCTCTGTCACGGGTCAGTGCTGTCTAATCCCTCTCTGTCCCGGGTCAGTGCTGTCTAATCCCTCTCTGTCCCGGGTCAGTGCTGTCTAATCCCTCTCTGTCCCGGGTCAGTCCTGTCCAATCCCTCTCTGTCCCGGGACAGTGCTGTCTAATCCCTCTCTGTCCCGGGTCAGTGCTGTCTAATCCCGCTCTGTCCCGGGTCAGTGCTGTCTAATCCCTCTCTGTCCCGGGTCAGTGATGTCCAATCCCGATCTGTCCCGGGTCAGTGCTGTCCAATCCCTCTCGGTCCCGGGTCAGTGCTGTCTAATCCCGCTCTGTCCCGGGTCAGTGCTGTCTAATCCCGCTCTGTCCCCGGTCAGTGCTGTCTCATCCCTCTCTGTCCCGGGTCGGTGCTGTCTCATCCCTCTCTGTCCCGGGTCGGTGCTGTCTAATCCCGCTCTGTCCCGGGTCGGTGCTGTCTAATCCCTCTCTGTCCCGGGTCAGTGCTGTCTAATCCCGCTCTGTCCCGGGTCAGTGCTGTCTAATCCCGCTCTGTCCCGGGTCAGTGCTGTCTAATCCCGCTCTGTCCCGGGTCAGTGCTGTCTAATCCCTCTCTGTCCCGGGTCAGTGCTGTCTAATCCCTCTCTGTCCCGGGTCAGTGCTGTCTAATCCCGCTCTGTCCCGGGTCAGTGCTGTCTAATCCAGCTCTGTCCCGGGTCAGTGCTGTCTAATCCCCCTCTGTCCCGGGTCAGTGCTGTCTAATCCCTCTCTGTCCCGGGTCGGTGCTGTCTAATCCCGCTCTGTCCCGGGTCAGTGCTGTCTAATCCCGCTCTGTCCCGGGTCAGTGCTGTCTAATCCCGCTCTGTCCCGGGTCAGTGCTGTCTAATCCCTCTCTGTCCCGGGTCAGTGCTATCTAATCCCTCTCTGTCACGGGTCAGTGCTGTCTAATCCCGCTCTGTCCCGGGTCAGTTCTGTCTAATCCCGCTCTGTCCCGGGTCAGTGCTGTCTAATCCCTCTCTGTCACGGGTCAGTGCTGTCTTATCCCTCTCTGTCCCGGGTCAGTGCTGTCTAATCCCGCTCTGTCCCGGGTCAGTGCTGTCTAATCCCTCTCTGTCCCGGGTCAGTGCTGTCTAATCCCTCTCTGTCACGGGTCAGTGCTGTCTAATCCCTCTGTGTCCCGGGTCAGTTCTGTCTAATCCCGCTCTGTCCCGGGTCAGTGCTGTCTAATCCCTCTCTGTCACGGGTCAGTGCTGTCTAATCCCTCTCTGTCCCGGGTCAGTGCTGTCTAATCCCTCTCTGTCCCGGGTCAGTGCTGTCTTATCCCTCTCTGTCCCGGGTCAGTGCTGTCTAATCCCTCTCTGTCACGGGTCAGTGCTGTCTAATCCCTCTCTGTCCCGGGTCAGTGCTGTCTAATCCCTCTCTGTCCCGGGTCAGTTCTGTCTAATCCCGCTCTGTCCCGGGTCAGTGCTGTCTTATCCCGCTCTGTCCCGGGTCAGTGCTGTCTAATCCCTCTCTGTCCCGGGTCAGTGCTGTCCAATCCCTCTCTGTCCCGGGTCAGTGCTGTCTAATCCCTCTCTGTCACGGGTCAGTGCTGTCTTATCCCTCTCTGTCACGGGTCAGTGCTGTCTTATCCCTCTCTGTCACGGGTCAGTGCTGTCTTATCCCTCTCTGTCCCGGGTCAGTGCTGTCTAATCCCGCTCTGTCCCGGGTCAGTGCTGTCTAATCCCTCTCTGTCCGGGGTCAGTGCTGTCTAATCCCTCTCTGTCACGGGTCAGTGCTGTCTAACCCCTCTGTGTCCCGGGTCAGTGCTGTCTAATCCCGCTCTGTCCCGGGTCAGTGCTGTCTAATCCCTCTCTGTCCCGGGTCAGTGCTGTCTAATCCCTCTCTGTCACGGGTCAGTGCTGTCTAATCCCTCTGTGTCCCGGGTCAGTTCTGTCGAATCCCGCTCTGTCCCGGGTCAGTTCTGTCCAATCCCGCTCTGTCCCGGGTCAGTGCTGTCTAATCCCTCTCTGTCCCGGGTCAGCGCTGTCTAATCCCTCTCTGTCCCGGGTCAGTGCTGTCTAATCCCTCTCTGTCCCGGGTCAGTGCTGTCTAATCCCTCTCTGTCCCGGGTCAGTGCTGTCTAATCCCTCTCTGTCACGGGTCAGTGCTGTCTTATCCCTCTCTGTCACGGGTCAGTGCTGTCTTATCCCTCTCTGTCCCGGGTCAGTGCTGTCTAATCCCGCTCTGTCCCGGGTCAGTGCTGTCTAATCCCTCTCTGTCCCGGGTCAGTGCTGTCTAATCCCTCTCTGTCACGGGTCAGTGCTGTCTAATCCCTCTGTGTCCCGGGTCAGTTCTGTCTAATCCCGCTCTGTCCCGGGTCAGTGCTGTCTAATCCCTCTCTGTCACGGGTCAGTGCTGTCTAATCCCTCTGTGTCCCGGGTCAGTGCTGTCTTATCCCTCTCTGTCCCGGGTCAGTGCTGTCTAATCCCTCTCTGTCACGGGTCAGTGCTGTCTAATCCCTCTTTGTCCCGGGTCAGTGCTGTCTTATCCCTCTCTGTCCCGGGTCAGTGCTGTCTAATCCCTCTCTGTCCCGGTTCAGTGCTGTCTAATCCCTCTCTGTCCCGGGTCAGTCCTGTCTAATCCCCCTCTGTCCCGGGTCAGTGCTGTCTAATCCCTCTCTGTCCCGGGTCAGTGCTGTCTAATCCCTCTCTGTCCCGGGTCAGTGCTGTCTAATCCCTCTGTGTCCCGGGTCAGTGCTGTCTTATCCCTCTCTGTCCTGGGTCAGTGCTGTCTAATCCCTCTCTGTCACGGGTCAGTGCTGTCTAATCCCTCTCTGTCCCGGGTCAGTGCTGTCTTATCCCTCTCTGTCCCGGGTCAGTGCTGTCTAATCCCTCTCTGTCCCGGTTCAGTGCTGTCTAATCCCTCTCTGTCCCGGGTCAGTCCTGTCTAATCCCCCTCTGTCCCGGGTCAGTGCTGTCTAATCCCTCTCTGTCCCGGGTCAGTGCTGACTAATCCCTCTCTGTCCCGGGTCAGTGCTGTCTAATCCCCCTCTGTCCCGGGTCAGTGCTGTCTAATCCCTCTCTGTCCCGGGTCAGTCCTGTCTAATCCCTCTCTGTCCCGGGTCAGTGCTGTCTAATCCCTCTCTGTCCCGGGTCAGTGCTGTCTAATCCCTCTCTGTCCCGGGTCAGTGCTGTCTAATCCCTCTCTGTCCCGGGTCAGTCCTATCCAATCCCTCTCTGTCCCGGGTCAGTGCTGTCTAATCCCTCTCTGTCCCGGGTCAGTGCTGTCTAATCCCTCTCTGTCCCGGGACAGTCCTGTCCAATCCCTCTCTGTCCCGGGACAGTGCTGTCTAATCCCTCTCTGTCACGGGTCAGTGCTGTCTAATCCCTCTCTGTCCCGGGTCAGTGCTGTCTAATCCCGATCTGTCCCGGGTCAGTGCTGTCTAATCCCTCTCTGTCCCGGGTCAGTCCTGTCCAATCCCTCTCTGTCCCGGGACAGTGCTGTCTAATCCCTCTCTGTCCCGGGTCAGTGCTGTCTAATCCCCCTCTGACCCGGGTCAGTGCTGTCTAATCCCTCTCTGTCCCGGGTCAGTGCTGTCTAATCCCCGTCTGTCCCAGGTCAGTGCTGTCTAATCCCTCTCTGTCCCGGGTCAGTGCTGTCTAATCCCGCTCTGTCCCGGGTCAGTGCTGTCTATTCCCTCTCTGTCCCGGGTCAGTGCTGTCTAATCCCTCTCTGTCCCGGGTCAGTCCTGTCTAATCCCCCTCTGTCCCGGGTCAGTGCTGTCTAATCCCTCTCTGTCCCGGGTCAGTGCTGTCTAATCCCGCTCTGTCCCGGGTCAGTGCTGTCTAATCCCTCTCTGTCCCGGGTCAGTGCTGTCCAATCCCGATCTGTCCCGGGTCAGTGCTGTCCAATCCCTCTCGGTCCCGGGTCAGTGCTGTCTAATCCCGCTCTGTCCCGGGTCAGTGCTGTCTAATCCCGCTCTGTCCCGGGTCAGTGCTGTCTAATCCCTCTCTGTCCCGGGTCAGTGCTGTCTAATCCCGCTCTGTCCCGGGTCAGTGCTGTCTAATCCCGCTCTGTCCCGGGTCAGTGCTGTCTAATCCCTCTCTGTCCCGGGTCAGTGCTGTCTAATCCCTCTCTGTCCCGGGTCAGTGCTGTCTAATCCCTCTCTGTCACGGGTCAGTGCTGTCTAATCCCGCTCTGTCCCGGGTCAGTTCTGTCTAATCCCGCTCTGTCCCGAGTCAGTGCTGTCTAATCCCTCTCTGTCACGGGTCAGTGCTGTTTTATCCCTCTCTGTCCCGGGTCAGTGCTGTCTAATCCCGCTCTGTCCCGGGTCAGTGCTGTCTAATCCCTCTCTGTCCCGGTTCAGTGCTGTCTAATCCCTCTCTGTCACGGGTCAGTGCTGTCTAATCCCTCTGTGTCCCGGGTCAGTTCTGTCTAATCCCGCTCTGTCCCGGGTCAGTGCTGTCTAATCCCTCTCTGTCACGGGTCAGTGCTGTCTAATCCCTCTCTGTCACGGGTCAGTGCTGTCTAATCCCTCTCTGTCCCGGGTCAGTGCTGTCTTATCCCTCTCTGTCCCGGGTCAGTGCTGTCTAATCCCTCTCTGTCACGGGTCAGTGCTGTCTAATCCCTCTCTGTCCCGGGTCAGTGCTGTCTTATCCCTCTCCGTCCCTAGTCAGTGCTGTCTAATCCCTCTCTGTCACGGGTCAGTGCTGTCTAATCCCTCTCTGTCCCGGGTCAGTGCTGTCTAATCCCTCTCTGTCCCGGGTCAGTCCTATCCAATCCCTCTCTGTCCCGGGACAGTGCTGTCTAATCCCTCTCTGTCCCGGGTCAGTGCTGTCTAATCCCTCTCTGTCCCGGGTCAGTCCTGTCCAATCCCTCTCTGTCCCGGGACAGTGCTGTCTAATCCCTCTCTGTCACGGGTCAGTGCTGTCTAATCCCTCTCTGTCCCGGGTCAGTGCTGTCTAATCCCGATCTGTCCCGGGTCAGTGCTGTCTAATCCCTCTCTGTCCCGGGTCAGTCCTGTCCAATCCCTCTCTGTCCCGGGACAGTGCTGTCTAATCCCTCTCTGTCCCGGGTCAGTGCTGTCTAATCCCCCTCTGACCCGGGTCAGTGCTGTCTAATCCCTCTCTGTCCCGGGTCAGTGCTGTCTAATCCCCCTCTGTCCCAGGTCAGTGCTGTCTAATCCCTCTCTGTCCCGGGTCAGTGCTGTCTAATCCCGCTCTGTCCCGGGTCAGTGCTGTCTATTCCCTCTCTGTCCCGGGTCAGTGCTGTCTAATCCCTCTCTGTCCCGGGTCAGTGCTGTCTAATCCCTCTCTGTCCCGGGTCAGTCCTGTCTAATCCCCCTCTGTCCCGGGTCAGTGCTGTCTAATCCCTCTCTGTCCCGGGTCAGTGCTGTCTAATCCCGCTCTGTCCCGGGTCAGTGCTGTCTAATCCCTCTCTGTCCCGGGTCAGTGCTGTCCAATCCCGATCTGTCCCGGGTCAGTGCTGTCCAATCCCTCTCGGTCCCGGGTCAGTGCTGTCTAATCCCGCTCTGTCCCGGGTCAGTGCTGTCTAATCCCGCTCTGTCCCGGGTCAGTGCTGTCTAATCCCGCTCTGTCCCGGGTCAGTGCTGTCTAATCCCTCTCTGTCCCGGGTCAGTGCTGTCTAATCCCGCTCTGTCCCGGGTCAGTGCTGTCTAATCCCGCTCTGTCCCGGGTCAGTGCTGTCTAATCCCCCTCTGTCCCGGGTCAGTGCTGTCTAATCCCTCTCTGTCCCGGGTCAGTGCTGTCTAATCCCTCTCTGTCCCGGGTCAGTGCTGTCTAATCCCGCTCTGTCCCGGGTCAGTGCTGTCTAATCCCGCTCTGTCCCGGGTCAGTGCTGTCTAATCCCTCTCTGTCCCGGGTCAGTGCTGTCTAATCCCTCTCTGTCACGGGTCAGTGCTCTCTAATCCCGCTCTGTCCCGGGTCAGCGCTGTCCAATCCCGCTCTGTCCCGGGTCAGCGCTGTCCAATCCCGATCTGTCCCGGGTCAGTGCTGTCTAATCCCGCTCTGTCCCGGGTCAGTGCTGTCTAATCCCGCTCTGTCCCGGGTCAGTGCTGTCTAATCCCGCTCTGTCCCGGGTCAGTGCTGTCTAATCCCGCTCAGTCCCGGATCAGTGCTGTCTAATCCCTCTCTGTCCCGGGTCAGTGCTGTCTAATCCAGCTCTGTCCCGGATCAGTGCTGTCTAATCCCGCTCTGTCCCGGGTCAGTGCTGTCTAATCCCGCTCTGTCCCGGGTCAGTGCTGTCTAATCCCGCTCTGTCCCGGGTCAGTGCTGTCTAATCCCTCTCTGTCCCGGGTCAGTGTTGTCTAACCCCCCTCTGCCCCTGGTCAGTGCTGTCTAATCCCGCTCTGTCCCGGGTCAGTGCTGTCTAATCCAGCTCTGTCCCGGGTCAGTGCTGTCGAATCCCGCTCTGTCCCGGGTCAGTGCTGTCTAATCCCTCTTTGTCCCGGGTCAGTGCTGTCTAATCCCGCTCTGTCCCGGGTCAGTGCTGTCGAATCCCGCTCTGTCCCGGATCAATGCTGTCTAATCCCTCTCTGTCCCGGGTCTGTGCTGTCTCATCCCTCTCTGTCCCGGGTCTGTGCTGTGTTATCCCGCTCTGTCCCGGATCAGTGCTGTCTAATCCCGCTCTGTCCCGGGTCAGTGCTGTCTAATCCCGCTCTGTCCCGGGTCAGTGCTGTCTAATCCCTCTCTGTCCCGGGTCAGTGCTGTCTAATCCCTCTCTGTCACGGGTCAGTGCTGTCTAATCCCGCTCTGTCCCGGGTCAGCGCTGTCTAATCCCGCTCTGTCCCGGGTCAGTGCTGTCTAATCCCGCTCTGTCCCGGGTCAGTGCTGTCTAATCCCCCTCTGTCCCGGGTCAGTGCTGTCGAATCCCGCTCTGTCCCGGGTCAGTGCTGTCCAGTCCCGCTCTGTCCCGGGTCAGTGCTGTCCAATCCCGCTCTGTCCCGGGTCAGTGTGTCTAATCCCTCTCTGTCCCGGGTCAGTGCTGTCTAATCCTGCTCTGTTCCGGGTCAGTGCTGTCTAATCCCTCTCTGTCCCGGGTCAGTGCTGTCCAATCCCGATCTGTACCGGGTCAGTGCTGTCTAATCCCGCTCTGTCCCGTGTCAGTGCTGTCTAATCCCGCTCTGTGCCGGGTCAGTGCTGTCTAATCCCTCTCTGTCCCGGGTCATTGCTGTCTAATCCCGATCTGTCCCGGGTCAGTGCTGTCTAATCCCGCTCTGTCCCGGGTCAGTGCTGTCTAATCCCGCTCTGTCCCGGGTCAGTGCTGTCTAATCCCGCTCTGTCCCGGGTCAGTGCTGTCTAATCCCCCTCTGTCCCAGGTCAGTGCTGTCTAATCCCGCTCTGTCCCGGGTCAGTGCTGTCTAATGCCTCTCTGTCCCGGGTCAGTGCTGTCTAATCCCGCTCTGTCCCGGGTCAGTGCTGTCTAATCCCTCTCTGTCCCGGGTCAGTGCTGTCCAATCCCGATCTGTCCCGGGTCAGTGCTGTCCAATCCCTCTCGGTCCCGGGTCAGTGCTGTCTAATCCCGCTCTGTCCCGGGTCAGTGCTGTCTAATCCCGCTCTGTCCCGGGTCAGTGCTGTCTAATCCCGTTCTGTCCCGGGTCAGTGCTGTCTAATCCCGCTCTGTCCCGGGTCAGTGCTGTATAATCCCGCTCTGTCCCGGGTCAGTGCTGTCTAATCCCGCTCTGTCCCGGGTCAGTGCTGTCTAATCCCCCTTTGTCCCGGGTCAGTGCTGTCTAATCCCTCTCTGTCCCGGGTCAGTGCTGTCTAATCCCGCTCTGTCCCGGGTCAGTGCTGTCTAATCCCGCTCTGTCCCGGGTCAGTGCTGTCTAATCCCGCTCTGTCCCGGGTCAGTGCTGTCTAATCCCTCTCTGTCCCGGGTCAGTGCTGTCTAATCCCTCTCTGTCACGAGTCAGTGCTGTCTAATCCCGCTCTGTCCCGGGTCAGTTCTGTCTAATCCCGCTCTGTCCCGGGTCAGTGCTGTCTAATCCCTCTCTGTCACGGGTCAGTGCTGTCTTATCCCTCTCTGTCCCGGGTCAGTGCTGTCTAATCCCGCTCTGTCCCGGGTCAGTGCTGTCTAATCCCTCTCTGTCCCGGGTCAGTGCTGTCTAATCCCTCTCTGTCACGGGTCAGTGCTGTCTAATCCCTCTGTGTCCCGGGTCAGTTCTGTCTAATCCCGCTCTGTCCCGGGTCAGTGCTGTCTAATCCCTCTCTGTCACGGGTCAGTGCTGTCTAATCCCTCTCTGTCCCGGGTCAGTGCTGTCTAATCCCTCTCTGTCCCGGGTCAGTGCTGTCTTATCCCTCTCTGTCCCGGGTCAGTGCTGTCTAATCCCTCTCTGTCACGGGTCAGTGCTGTCTAATCCCTCTCTGTCCCGGGTCAGTGCTGTCTTATCCCTCTCTGTCCCGGGTCAGTGCTGTCTAATCCCTCTCTGTCACGGGTCAGTGCTGTCTAATCCCTCTCTGTCCCGGGTCAGTGCTGTCTAATCCCTCTCTGTCCCGGGTCAGTCCTATCCAATCCCTCTCTGTCCTGGGAAAGTGCTGTCTAATCCCTCTCTGTCCCGGGTCAGTGCTGTCTAATCCCTCTCTGTCCCGGGTCAGTCCTGTCCAATCCCTCTCTGTCCCGGGACAGTGCTGTCTAATCCCTCTCTGTCACGGGTCAGTGCTGTCTAATCCCTCTCTGTCCCGGGTCAGTGCTGTCTAATCCCGATCTGTCCCGGGTCAGTCCTGTCCAATCCCTCTCTGTCCCGGGACAGTGCTGTCTAATCCCTCTCTGTCCCGGGTCAGTGCTGTCTAATCCCCCTCTGACCCGGGTCAGTGCTGTCTAATCCCTCTCTGTCCCGGGTCAGTGCTGTCTAATCCCCCTCTGTCCCAGGTCAGTGCTGTCTAATCCCGCTCTGTCCCGGGTCAGTGCTGTCTAATCCCTCTCTGTCCCGGGTCAGTGCTGTCTTATCCCTCTCTGTCCCGGGTCAGTGCTGTCTAATCCCTCTCTGTCACGGGTCAGTGCTGTCTAATCCCTCTCTGTCCCGGGTCAGTGCTGTCTAATCCCTCTCTGTCCCGGGTCAGTTCTGTCTAATCCCGCTCTGTCCCGGGTCAGTGCTGTCTTATCCCTCTCTGTCCCGGGTCAGTGCTGTCTAATCCCGCTCTGTCCCGGGTCAGTGCTGTCTAATCCCGCTCTGTCCCGGGTCAGTGCTGTCTAATCCCGCTCTGTCCCGGGTCAGTGCTGTCTAATCCCGCTCTGTCCCGGGTCAGTGCTGTCTAATCCCGCTCTGTCCCGGGTCAGTGCTGTCTAATCCCTCTCTGTCCCGGGTCAGTGCTGTCTAATCCCTCTCTGTCACGGGTCAGTGCTGTCTAATCCCTCTCTGTCCCGGGTCAGTGCTGTCTAATCCCTCTCTGTCACGGGTCAGTGCTGTCTTATCCCTCTCTGTCACAGGTCAGTGCTGTCTTATCCCTCTCTGTCACGGGTCAGTGCTGTCTTATCCCTCTCTGTCCCGGGTCAGTGCTGTCTAATCCTGCTCTGTCCCGGGTCAGTGCTGTCTAATCCCTCTCTGTCCCGGGTCAGTGCTGTCTAATCCCTCTCTGTCACGGGTCAGTGCTGTCTAACCCCTCTGTGTCCCGGGTCAGTTCTGTCTAATCCCGCTCTGTCCCGGGTCAGTGCTGTCTAATCCCTCTCTGTCCCGGGTCAGTGCTGTCTAATCCCTCTCTGTCACGGGTCAGTGCTGTCTAATCCCTCTCTGTCCCGGGTCAGTGCTGTCTAATCCCTCTCTGTCACGGGTCAGTGCTGTCTTATCCCTCTCTGTCACGGGTCAGTGCTGTCTTATCCCTCTCTGTCCCGGGTCAGTGCTGTCTAATCCCGCTCTGTCCCGGGTCAGTGCTGTCTAATCCCTCTCTGTCCCGGGTCAGTGCTGTCTAATCCCTCTCTGTCACGGGTCAGTGCTGTCTAATCCCTCTGTGTCCCGGGTCAGTTCTGTCTAATCCCGCTCTGTCCCGGGTCAGTGCTGTCTAATCCCTCTCTGTCACGGGTCAGTGCTGTCTAATCCCTCTCTGTCCCGGGTCAGTGCTGTCTAATCCCTCTCTGTCCCGGGTCAGTGCTGTTTTATCCCTCTCTGTCCCGGGTCAGTGCTGTCTAATCCCTCTCTGTCACGGGTCAGTGCTGTCTAATCCCTCTCTGTCCCGGGTCAGTGCTGTCTTATCCCTCTCTGTCCCGGGTCAGTGCTGTCTAATCCCTCTCTGTCCCGGGTCAGTGCTGTCTAATCCCTCTCTGTCCCGGGTCAGTCCTGTCTAATCCCCCTCTGTCCCGGGTCAGTGCTGTCTAATCCCTCTCTGTCCCGGGTCAGTGCTGACTAATCCCTCTCTGTCCCGGGTCAGTGCTGTCTAATCCCCCTCTGTCCCGGGTCAGTGCTGTCTAATCCCTCTCTGTCCCGGGTCAGTCCTGTCTAATCCCTCTCTGTCCCGGGTCAGTGCTGTCTAATCCCTCTCTGTCCCGGGTCAGTGCTGTCTAATCCCTCTCTGTCCCGGGTCAGTGCAGTCTAATCCCTCTCTGTCCCGGGTCAGTCCTATCCAATCCCTCTCTGTCCCGGGTCAGTGCTGTCTAATCCCTCTCTGTCCCGGGTCAGTGCTGTCTAATCCCTCTCTGTCCCGGGTCAGTCCTGTCCAATCCCTCTCTGTCCCGGGACAGTGCTGTCTAATCCCTCTCTGTCACGGGTCAGTGCTGTCTAATCCCTCTCTGTCCCGGGTCAGTGCTGTCTAATCCCGATCTGTCCCGGGTCAGTGCTGTCTAATCCCTCTCTGTCCCGGGTCAGTCCTGTCCAATCCCTCTCTGTCCCGGGACAGTGCTGTCTAATCCCTCTCTGTCCCGGGACAGTGCTGTCTAATCCCTCTCTGTCCCGGGTCAGTGCTGTCTAATCCCCCTCTGACCCGGGTCAGTGCTGTCTAATCACTCTCTGTCCCGGGTCAGTGCTGTCTAATCCCCGTCTGTCCCAGGTCAGTGCTGTCTAATCCCTCTCTGTCCCGGGTCAGTGCTGTCTAATCCCGCTCTGTCCCGGGTCAGTGCTGTCTATTCCCTCTCTGTCCCGGGTCAGTGCTGTCTAATCCCTCTCTGTCCCGGGTCAGTCCTGTCTAATCCCCCTCTGTCCCGGGTCAGTGCTGTCTAATCCCTCTCTGTCCCGGGTCAGTGCTGTCTAATCCCGCTCTGTCCCGGGTCAGTGCTGTCTAATCCCTCTCTGTCCCGGGTCAGTGCTGTCCAATCCCGATCTGTCCCGGGTCAGTGCTGTCCAATCCCTCTCGGTCCCGGGTCAGTGCTGTCTAATCCCGCTCTGTCCCGGGTCAGTGCTGTCTAATCCCGCTCTGTCCCGGGTCAGTGCTGTCTAATCCCGTTCTGTCCCGGGTCAGTGCTGTCTAATCCCGCTCTGTCCCGGGTCAGTGCTGTCTAATCCCGCTCTGTCCCGGGTCAGTGCTGTCTAATCCCGCTCTGTCCCGGGTCAGTGCTGTCTAATCCCGCTCTGTCCCGGGTCAGTGCTGTCTAATCCCTCTCTGTCACGGGTCAGTGCTGTCTTATCCCTCTCTGTCCCGGGTCAGTGCTGTCTAATCCCGCTCTGTCCCGGGTCAGTGCTGTCTAATCCCTCTCTGTCCCGGGTCAGTGCTGTCTAATCCCTCTCTGTCACGGGTCAGTGCTGTCTAATCCCTCTGTGTCCCGGGTCAGTTCTGTCTAATCCCGCTCTGTCCCGGGTCAGTGCTGTCTAATCCCTCTCTGTCACGGGTCAGTGCTGTCTAATCCCTCTCTGTCCCGGGTCAGTGCTGTCTAATCCCTCTCTGTCCCGGGTCAGTGCTGTCTTATCCCTCTCTGTCCCGGGTCAGTGCTGTCTAATCCCTCTCTGTCACGGGTCAGTGCTGTCTAATCCCTCTCTGTCCCGGGTCAGTGCTGTCTTATCCCTCTCCGTCCCGGGTCAGTGCTGTCTAATCCCTCTCTGTCCCGGGTCAGTGCTGTCTAATCCCCCTCTGACCCGGGTCAGTGCTGTCTAATCCCTCTCTGTCCCGGGTCAGTGCTGTCTAATCCCCCTCTGTCCCAGGTCAGTGCTGTCTAATCCCTCTCTGTCCCGGGTCAGTGCTGTCTAATCCCGCTCTGTCCCGGGTCAGTGCTGTCTATTCCCTCTCTGTCCCGGGTCAGTGCTGTCTAATCCCTCTCTGTCCCGGGTCAGTGCTGTCTAATCCCTCTCTGTCCCGGGTCAGTCCTGTCTAATCCCCCTCTGTCCCGGGTCAGTGCTGTCTAATCCCTCTCTGTCCCGGGTCAGTGCTGTCTAATCCCGCTCTGTCCCGGGTCAGTGCTGTCTAATCCCTCTCTGTCCCGGGTCAGTGCTGTCCAATCCCGATCTGTCCCGGGTCAGTGCTGTCCAATCCCTCTCGGTCCCGGCTCAGTGCTGTCTAATCCCGCTCTGTCCCGGGTCAGTGCTGTCTAATCCCGCTCTGTCCCGGGTCAGTGCTGTCTAATCCCGCTCTGTCCCGGGTCAGTGCTGTCTAATCCCTCTCTGTCCCGGGTCAGTGCTGTCTAATCCCGCTCTGTCCCGGGTCAGTGCTGTCTAATCCCGCTCTGTCCCGGGTCAGTGCTGTCTAATCCCCCTCTGTCCCGGGTCAGTGCTGTCTAATCCCTCTCTGTCCCGGGTCAGTGCTGTCTAATCCCTCTCTGTCCCGGGTCAGTGCTGTCTAATCCCGCTCTGTCCCGGGTCAGTGCTGTCTAATCCCGCTCTGTCCCGGGTCAGTGCTGTCTAATCCCTCTCTGTCCCGGGTCAGTGCTGTCTAATCCCTCTCTGTCACGGGTCAGTGCTCTCTAATCCCGCTCTGTCCCGGGTCAGCGCTGTCCAATCCCGCTCTGTCCCGGGTCAGCGCTGTCCAATCCCGATCTGTCCCGGGTCAGTGCTGTCTAATCCCGCTCTGTCCCGGGTCAGTGCTGTCTAATCCCGCTCTGTCCCGGGTCAGTGCTGTCTAATCCCGCTCTGTCCCGGGTCAGTGCTGTCTAATCCCGCTCAGTCCCGGATCAGTGCTGTCTAATCCCTCTCTGTCCCGGGTCAGTGCTGTCTAATCCCGCTCTGTCCCGGATCAGTGCTGTCTAATCCCGCTCTGTCCCGGGTCAGTGCTGTCTAATCCCGCTCTGTCCCGGGTCAGTGCTGTCTAATCCCGCTCTGTCCCGGGTCAGTGCTGTCTAATCCCTCTCTGTCCCGGGTCAGTGTTGTCTAACCCCCCTCTGCCCCTGGTCAGTGCTGTCTAATCCCGCTCTGTCCCGGGTCAGTGCTGTCTAATCCAGCTCTGTCCCGGGTCAGTGCTGTCGAATCCCGCTCTGTCCCGGGTCAGTGCTGTCTAATCCCTCTTTGTCCCGGGTCAGTGCTGTCTAATCCCGCTCTGTCCCGGGTCAGTGCTGTCGAATCCCGCTCTGTCCCGGATCAATGCTGTCTAATCCCTCTCTGTCCCGGGTCTGTGCTGTCTCATCCCTCTCTGTCCCGGGTCTGTGCTGTGTTATCCCGCTCTGTCCCGGATCAGTGCTGTCTAATCCCGCTCTGTCCCGGGTCAGTGCTGTCTAATCCCGCTCTGTCCCGGGTCAGTGCTGTCTAATCCCTCTCTGTCCCGGGTCAGTGCTGTCTAATCCCTCTCTGTCACGGGTCAGTGCTGTCTAATCCCGCTCTGTCCCGGGTCAGCGCTGTCTAATCCCTCTCTGTCCCGGGTCAGTGCTGTCTAATCCCGCTCTGTCCCGGGTCAGTGCTGTCTAATCCCCCTCTGTCCCGGGTCAGTGCTGTCGAATCCCGCTCTGTCCCGGGTCAGTGCTGTCCAGTCCCGCTCTGTCCCGGGTCAGTGCTGTCCAATCCCGCTCTGTCCCGGGTCAGTGTGTCTAATCCCTCTCTGTCCCGGGTCAGTGCTGTCTAATCCTGCTCTGTTCCGGGTCAGTGCTGTCTAATCCCTCTCTGTCCCGGGTCAGTGCTGTCCAATCCCGATCTGTACCGGGTCAGTGCTGTCTAATCCCGCTCTGTCCCGTGTCAGTGCTGTCTAATCCCGCTCTGTGCCGGGTCAGTGCTGTCTAATCCCTCTCTGTCCCGGGTCAGTGCTGTCTAATCCCGATCTGTCCCGGGTCAGTGCTGTCTAATCCCGCTCTGTCCCGGGTCAGTGCTGTCTAATCCCGCTCTGTCCCGGGTCAGTGCTGTCTAATCCCGCTCTGTCCCGGGTCAGTGCTGTCTAATCCTCCTCTGTCCCAGGTCAGTGCTGTCTAATCCCGCTCTGTCCCGGGTCAGTGCTGTCTAATGCCTCTCTGTCCCGGGTCAGTGCTGTCTAATCCCGCTCTGTCCCGGGTCAGTGCTGTCTAATCCCTCTCTGTCCCGGGTCAGTGCTGTCCAATCCCGATCTGTCCCGGGTCAGTGCTGTCCAATCCCTCTCGGTCCCGGGTCAGTGCTGTCTAATCCCGCTCTGTCCCGGGTCAGTGCTGTCTAATCCCGCTCTGTCCCGGGTCAGTGCTGTCTAATCCCATTCTGTCCCGGGTCAGTGCTGTCTAATCCCGCTCTGTCCCGGGTCAGTGCTGTCTAATCCCGCTCTGTCCCGGGTCAGTGCTGTCTAATCCCGCTCTGTCCCGGGTCAGTGCTGTCTAATCCCCCTTTGTCCCGGGTCAGTGCTGTCTAATCCCTCTCTGTCCCGGGTCAGTGCTGTCTAATCCCGCTCTGTCCCGGGTCAGTGCTGTCTAATCCCGCTCTGTCCCGGGTCAGTGCTGTCTAATCCCGCTCTGTCCCGGGTCAGTGCTGTCTAATCCCTCTCTGTCCCGGGTCAGTGCTGTCTAATCCCTCTCTGTCACGAGTCAGTGCTGTCTAATCCCGCTCTGTCCCGGGTCAGTTCTGTCTAATCCCGCTCTGTCCCGGGTCAGTGCTGTCTAATCCCTCTCTGTCACGGGTCAGTGCTGTCTTATCCCTCTCTGTCCCGGGTCAGTGCTGTCTAATCCCGCTCTGTCCCGGGTCAGTGCTGTCTAATCCCTCTCTGTCCCGGGTCAGTGCTGTCTAATCCCTCTCTGTCACGGGTCAGTGCTGTCTAATCCCTCTGTGTCCCGGGTCAGTTCTGTCTAATCCCGCTCTGTCCTGGGTCAGTGCTGTCTAATCCCTCTCTGTCACGGGTCAGTGCTGTCTAATCCCTCTCTGTCCCGGGTCAGTGCTGTCTAATCCCTCTCTGTCCCGGGTCAGTGCTGTCTTATCCCTCTCTGTCCCGGGTCAGTGCTGTCTAATCCCTCTCTGTCACGGGTCAGTGCTGTCTAATCCCTCTCTGTCCCGGGTCAGTGCTGTCTTATCCCTCTCTGTCCCGGGTCAGTGCTGTCTAATCCCTCTCTGTCACGGGTCAGTGCTGTCTAATCCCTCTCTGTCCCGGGTCAGTGCTGTCTAATCCCTCTCTGTCCCGGGTCAGTCCTATCCAATCCCTCTCTGTCCTGGGAAAGTGCTGTCTAATCCCTCTCTGTCCCGGGTCAGTGCTGTCTAATCCCTCTCTGTCCCGGGTCAGTCCTGTCCAATCCCTCTCTGTCCCGGGACAGTGCTGTCTAATCCCTCTCTGTCACGGGTCAGTGCTGTCTAATCCCTCTCTGTCCCGGGTCAGTGCTGTCTAATCCCGATCTGTCCCGGGTCAGTCCTGTCCAATCCCTCTCTGTCCCGGGACAGTGCTGTCTAATCCCTCTCTGTCCCGGGTCAGTGCTGTCTAATCCCCCTCTGACCCGGGTCAGTGCTGTCTAATCCCTCTCTGTCCCGGGTCAGTGCTGTCTAATCCCCCTCTGTCCCAGGTCAGTGCTGTCTAATCCCGCTCTGTCCCGGGTCAGTGCTGTCTAATCCCTCTCTGTCCCGGGTCAGTGCTGTCTTATCCCTCTCTGTCCCGGGTCAGTGCTGTCTAATCCCTCTCTGTCACGGGTCAGTGCTGTCTAATCCCTCTCTGTCCCGGGTCAGTGCTGTCTAATCCCTCTCTGTCCCGGGTCAGTTCTGTCTAATCCCGCTCTGTCCCGGGTCAGTGCTGTCTTATCCCTCTCTGTCCCGGGTCAGTGCTGTCTAATCCCGCTCTGTCCCGGGTCAGTGCTGTCTAATCCCGCTCTGTCCCGGGTCAGTGCTGTCTAATCCCGCTCTGTCCCGGGTCAGTGCTGTCTAATCCCGCTCTGTCCCGGGTCAGTGCTGTCTAATCCCGCTCTGTCCCGGGTCAGTGCTGTCTAATCCCTCTCTGTCCCGGGTCAGTGCTGTCTAATCCCTCTCTGTCACGGGTCAGTGCTGTCTAATCCCTCTCTGTCCCGGGTCAGTGCTGTCTAATCCCTCTCTGTCACGGGTCAGTGCTGTCTTATCCCTCTCTGTCACGGGTCAGTGCTGTCTTATCCCTCTCTGTCACGGGTCAGTGCTGTCTTATCCCTCTCTGTCCCGGGTCAGTGCTGTCTAATCCTGCTCTGTCCCGGGTCAGTGCTGTCTAATCCCTCTCTGTCCCGGGTCAGTGCTGTCTAATCCCTCTCTGTCACGGGTCAGTGCTGTCTAACCCCTCTGTGTCCCGGGTCAGTTCTGTCTAATCCCGCTCTGTCCCGGGTCAGTGCTGTCTAATCCCTCTCTGTCCCGGGTCAGTGCTGTCTAATCCCTCTCTGTCACGGGTCAGTGCTGTCTAATCCCTCTCTGTCCCGGGTCAGTGCTGTCTAATCCCTCTCTGTCACGGGTCAGTGCTGTCTAATCCCTCTGTGTCCCGGGTCAGTTCTGTCTAATCCCGCTCTGTCCCGGGTCAGTGCTGTCTAATCCCTCTCTGTCACGGGTCAGTGCTGTCTAATCCCTCTCTGTCCCGGGTCAGTGCTGTCTAATCCCTCTCTGTCCCGGGTCAGTGCTGTTTTATCCCTCTCTGTCCCGGGTCAGTGCTGTCTAATCCCTCTCTGTCACGGGTCAGTGCTGTCTAATCCCTCTCTGTCCCGGGTCAGTGCTGTCTTATCCCTCTCTGTCCCGGGTCAGTGCTGTCTAATCCCTCTCTGTCCCGGGTCAGTGCTGTCTAATCCCTCTCTGTCCCGGGTCAGTCCTGTCTAATCCCCCTCTGTCCCGGGTCAGTGCTGTCTAATCCCTCTCTGTCCTGGGTCAGTGCTGACTAATCCCTCTCTGTCCCGGGTCAGTGCTGTCTAATCCCCCTCTGTCCCGGGTCAGTGCTGTCTAATCCCTCTCTGTCCCGGGTCAGTCCTGTCTAATCCCTCTCTGTCCCGGGTCAGTGCTGTCTAATCCCTCTCTGTCCCGGGTCAGTGCTGTCTAATCCCTCTCTGTCCCGGGTCAGTGCAGTCTAATCCCTCTCTGTCCCGGGTCAGTCCTATCCAATCCCTCTCTGTCCCGGGTCAGTGCTGTCTAATCCCTCTCTGTCCCGGGTCAGTGCTGTCTAATCCCTCTCTGTCCCGGGTCAGTCCTGTCCAATCCCTCTCTGTCCCGGGACAGTGCTGTCTAATCCCTCTCTGTCACGGGTCAGTGCTGTCTAATCCCTCTCTGTCCCGGGTCAGTGCTGTCTAATCCCGATCTGTCCCGGGTCAGTGCTGTCTAATCCCTCTCTGTCCCGGGTCAGTCCTGTCCAATCCCTCTCTGTCCCGGGACAGTGCTGTCTAATCCCTCTCTGTCCCGGGACAGTGCTGTCTAATCCCTCTCTGTCCCGGGTCAGTGCTGTCTAATCCCCCTCTGACACGGGTCAGTGCTGTCTAATCCCTCTCTGTCCCGGGTCAGTGCTGTCTAATCCCCGTCTGTCCCAGGTCAGTGCTGTCTAATCCCTCTCTGTCCCGGGTCAGTGCTGTCTAATCCCGCTCTGTCCCGGGTCAGTGCTGTCTATTCCCTCTCTGTCCCGGGTCAGTGCTGTCTAATCCCTCTCTGTCCCGGGTCAGTCCTGTCTAATCCCCCTCTGTCCCGGGTCAGTGCTGTCTAATCCCTCTCTGTCCCGGGTCAGTGCTGTCTAATCCCGCTCTGTCCCGGGTCAGTGCTGTCTAATCCCTCTCTGTCCCGGGTCAGTGCTGTCCAATCCCGATCTGTCCCGGGTCAGTGCTGTCCAATCCCTCTCGGTCCCGGGTCAGTGCTGTCTAATCCCGCTCTGTCCCGGGTCAGTGCTGTCTAATCCCGCTCTGTCCCGGGTCAGTGCTGTCTAATCCCGTTCTGTCCCGGGTCAGTGCTGTCTAATCCCGCTCTGTCCCGGGTCAGTGCTGTCTAATCCCGCTCTGTCCCGGGTCAGTGCTGTCTAATCCCGCTCTGTCCCGGGTCAGTGCTGTCTAATCCCGCTCTGTCCCGGGTCAGTGCTGTCTAATCCCTCTCTGTCACGGGTCAGTGCTGTCTTATCCCTCTCTGTCCCGGGTCAGTGCTGTCTAATCCCGCTCTGTCCCGGGTCAGTGCTGTCTAATCCCTCTCTGTCCCGGGTCAGTGCTGTCTAATCCCTCTCTGTCACGGGTCAGTGCTGTCTAATCCCTCTGTGTCCCGGGTCAGTTCTGTCTAATCCCGCTCTGTCCCGGGTCAGTGCTGTCTAATCCCTCTCTGTCACGGGTCAGTGCTGTCTAATCCCTCTCTGTCCCGGGTCAGTGCTGTCTAATCCCTCTCTGTCCCGGGTCAGTGCTGTCTTATCCCTCTCTGTCCCGGGTCAGTGCTGTCTAATCCCTCTCTGTCACGGGTCAGTGCTGTCTAATCCCTCTCTGTCCCGGGTCAGTGCTGTCTTATCCCTCTCCGTCCCGGGTCAGTGCTGTCTAATCCCTCTCTGTCACGGGTCAGTGCTGTCTAATCCCTCTCTGTCCCGGGTCAGTGCTGTCTAATCCCTCTCTTTCCCGGGACAGTCCTATCCAATCCCTCTCTGTCCCGGGACAGTGCTGTCTAATCCCTCTCTGTCCCGGGTCAGTGCTGTCTAATCCCTCTCTGTCCCGGGTCAGTCCTGTCCAATCCCTCTCTGTCCCGGGTCAGTGCTGTCTAATCCCGCTCTGTCCCGGGTCATTGCTGTCTAATCCCGCTCTGTCCCGGGTCAGTGCTGTCTAATCCCGCTCTGTCCCGGGTCAGTGCTGTCTAATCCCTCTCTGTCCCGGGTCAGTGCTGTCTAATCCCGCTCTGTCCCGGGTCAGTGCTGTCTAATCCCGCTCTGTCCCGGGTCAGTGCTGTCTAATCCCCCTCTGTCCCGGGTCAGTGCTGTCTAATCCCTCTCTGTCCCGGGTCAGTGCTGTCTAATCCCGCTCTGTCCCGGGTCAGTGCTGTCTAATCCCGCTCTGTCCCGGGTCAGTGCTGTCTAATCCCGCTCTGTCCCGGGTCAGTGCTGTCTAATCCCTCTCTGTCCCGGGTCAGTGCTGTCTAATCCCTCTCTGTCACGGGTCAGTGCTCTCTAATCTCACTCTGTCCCGGGTCAGCGCTGTCCAATCCCGCTCTGTCCTGGGTCAACGCTGTCCAATCCCGATCTGTCCCGGGTCAGTGCTGTCTAATCCCGCTCTGTCCCGGGTCAGTGCTGTCTAATCCCGCTCTGTCCCGGGTCAGTGCTGTCTAATCCCGCTCTGTCCCGGATCAATGCTGTCTAATCCCTCTCTGTCCCGGGTCAGTGCTGTCTAATCCCGCTCTGTCCCGCATCAGTGCTGTCTAATCCCGCTCTGTCCCGGGTCAGTGCTGTCTAATCCCGCTCTGGCCCGGGTCAGTGCTGTCTAGTCCCGCTCTGTCCCGGGTCAGTGCTGTCTGATCCCTCTCTGTCCCGGGTCAGTGCTGTCTAATCCCGCTCTGTCCCGGGTCATTGTTGTCTAACCCCCCTCTGCCCCTGGTCAGTGCTGTCTAATCCCGCTCTGTCCCGGGTCAGTGCTGTCTAATCCCGCTCTGTCCCGGGTCAGTGCTGTCTAATCCCGCTCTGTCCCGGGTCAGTGCTGTCTAATCCCTCTTTGTCCCGGGTCAGTGCTGTCTAATCCCGCTCTGTCCCGGGTCAGTGCTGTCGAATCCCGCTCTGTCCCGGATCAATGCTGTCTAGTCCCTCTCTGTCCCGGGTCTGTGTTGTCTAATCCCTCTCTGTCCCGGGTCTGTGCTGTCTAATCCCTCTCTGTCCCGGATCAGTGCTGTCTAATCCCGCTCTGTCCCGGGTCAGTGCTGTCTAATCCCGCTCTGTCCCGGGTCAGTGCTGTCTAATCCCTCTCTGTCCCGGGTCAGTGCTGTCTAATCCCTCTCTGTCACGGGTCAGTGCTGTCTAATCCCGCTCTGTCCCGGGTCAGCGCTGTCTAATCCCGATCTGTCACGGGTCAGTGCTGTCTAATCCCGCTCTGTCCCGGGTCAGTGCTGTCTAATCCCCCTCTGTCCCGGGTCAGTGCTGTCGAATCCCGCTCTGTCCCGGGTCAGTGCTGTCCAGTCCCGCTCTGTCCCGGGTCAGTGCTGTCCAATCCCGATCTGTCCCGGGTCAGTGCTGTCTAATCCCGCTCTGTCCCGGGTCAGTGTGTCTAATCCCTCTCTGTCCCGGGTCAGTGCTGTCTAATCCTGCTCTGTTCCGGGTCAGTGCTGTCTAATCCCTCTCTGTCCCGGGTCAGTGCTGTCCAATCCCGATCTGTACCGGGTCAGTGCTGTCTAATCCCGCTCTGTCCCGTGTCAGTGCTGTCTAATCCCGCTCTGTGCCGGGTCAGTGCTGTCTAATCCCTCTCTGTCCCGGGTCAGTGCTGTCTAATCCCGATCTGTCCCGGGTCAGTGCTGTCTAATCCCGCTCTGTCCCGGGTCAGTGCTGTCTAATCCCGCTCTGTCCCGGGTCAGTGCTGTCTAATCCCGCTCTGTCCCGGGTCAGTGCTGTCTAATCCCTCTCTGTCCCGGGTCAGTGCTGTCTAATCCCGCTCTGTCCCGGGTCAGTGCTGTCTAATCCCCTCTGTCCCGGGTCAGTGCTGTCTAATCCCCCTCTGTCCCAGGTCAGTGCTGTCTAATCCCGCTCTGTCCCGGGTCAGTGCTGTCTAATCCCGCTCTGTCCCGGGTCAGTGCTGTCTAATCCCGATCTGTCCCGGGTCAGTGCTGTCTAATTCCCCTCTGTCCCGGGTCAGTTCTGTCTAATCCCTCTCTGTCCCGGGTCAGTGCTGTCTAATCCCGCTCTGTCCCGGGTCAGTGCTGTCTAATCCCGCTCTGTCCCGGGTCTGTGCTGTCTAATCCCGCTCTGTCCCGGGTCAGTGCTGTCTAGTCCCCCTCTGTCCCGGGTCAGTGCTGTCTAATCCCTCTCTGACCCGGGTCAGTGCTGTCTAATTCCCCTCTGTCCCTGGTCAGTGCTGTCTAATCCCGCTCTGTCCCGGGTCAGTGCTGTCAAATCCCGCTCTGTCCCGGGTCAGTGCTGTCTGATCCCGCTCTGTCCCGGGTCAGTGCGGTCCAATCCCGCTCTGTCCCGGGTCAGTGCTGTCGAATCCCGCTCTGTCCCGGGTCAGTGCTGTCCAATCCCGCTCTGTCCCGGGTCAGTGCTGTCCAATCCCGATCTGTCCCGGGTCAGTGCTGTCTAATCCCGCTCTCTCCCGGGTCAGTGTGTCTAATCCCTCTCTGTCCCAGGTCAGTGCTGTCTAATCCCGCTCTGTCCCGGGTCAGTGCTGTCTAATCCCTCTCTGTCCCGGGTCAGTGCTGTCTAATCCCGATCTGTCCCGGGTCAGTGCTGTCCAATCCCGATCTGTCCCGGGTCAGTGCTGTCTAATCCCGCTCTGTCCCGGGTCAGTGCTGTCTAATCCCGCTCTGTCCCGGGTCAGTGCTGTCTAATCCCGCTCTGTCCCGGGTCAGTGCTGTCTAATCCCGCTCTGTCCCGGGTCAGTGCTGTCTAATCCCTCTCTGTCCCGGGTCAGTGCTGTCTAATCCCTCTCTGTCACGGGTCAGTGCTGTCTAATCCCGCTCTGTCCCGGGTCAGTGTTGTCCAATCCCGATCTGTCCCGGGTCAGTGCTGTCTTATCCCTCTCTGTCCCGGGTCAGTGCTTTCTAATCCCTTTCTGTCACGGGTCAGTGCTGTCTAATCCCTCTCTGTCCCGGGTCAGTGCTGTCTTATCCCTCTCTGTCCCGGGTCAGGGCTGTCTAATCCCTCTCTGTCCCGGGTCAGTGCTGTCTAATCCCTCTCTGTCACGGGTCAGTGCTGTCTAATCCCTCTCTGTCCCGGGTCAGTGCTGTCTAATCCCTCTCTGTCCCGGGTCAGTGCTGTCTTATCCCTCTCTGTCCCGGGTCAGTGCTGTCTAATCCCTCTCTGTCACGGGTCAGTGCTGTCTAATCCCTCTCTGTCCCGGGTCAGTGCTGTCTTATCCCTCTCTGTCCCGGGTCAGTGCTGTCTAATCCCTCTCTGTCCCGGGTCAGTTCTGTCTAATCCCGCTCTGTCCCGGGTCAGTGCTGTCTTATCCCTCTCTGTCCCGGGTCAGTGCTGTCTAATCCCTCTCTGTCACGGATCAGTGCTGTCTAATCCCGCTCTGTCCCGGGTCAGTGCTGTCTAATCCCGCTCTGTCCCGGGTCAGTGCTGTCTAATCCCTCTCTGTCACGGGTCAGTGCTGTCTAATCCCGCTCTGTCCCGGGTCAGTGCTGTCTAATCCCGCTCTGTCCCGGGTCAGTGCTGTCTAATCCCGCTCTGTCCCCGGTCAGTGCTGTCTCATCCCTCTCTGTCCCGGGTCAGTGCTGTCTAATCCCGCTCTGTCCCGGGTCAGTGCTGTCTAATCCCGCTCTGTCCCGGGTCAGTGCTGTCTAATCCCTCTCTGTCCCGGGTCAGTGCTGTCTTATCCCTCTCTGTCCCGGGTCAGTGCTGTCTAATCCCTCTCTGTCACGGGTCAGTGCTGTCTAATCCCTCTCTGTCCCGGGTCAGTGCTGTCTAATCCCTCTCTGTCCCGGGTCAGTTCTGTCTAATCCCGCTCTGTCCCGGGTCAGTGCTGTCTTATCCCTCTCTGTCCCGGGTCAGTGCTGTCTAATCCCGCTCTGTCCCGGGTCAGTGCTGTCTAATCCCGCTCTGTCCCGGGTCAGTGCTGTCTAATCCCGCTCTGTACCGGGTCAGTGCTGTCTAATCCCGCTCTGTCCCGGGTCAGTGCTGTCTAATCCCGCTCTGTCCCGGGTCAGTGCTGTCTAATCCCTCTCTGTCCCGGGTCAGTGCTGTCTAATCCCTCTCTGTCACGGGTCAGTGCTGTCTAATCCCTCTCTGTCCCGGGTCAGTGCTGTCTAATCCCTCTCTGTCACGGGTCAGTGCTGTCTTATCCCTCTCTGTCACGGGTCAGTGCTGTCTTATCCCTCTCTGTCACGGGTCAGTGCTGTCTTATCCCTCTCTGTCCCGGGTCAGTGCTGTCTAATCCCGCTCTGTCCCGGGTCAGTGCTGTCTAATCCCTCTCTGTCCCGGGTCAGTGCTGTCTAATCCCTCTCTGTCACGGGTCAGTGCTGTCTAACCCCTCTGTGTCCCGGGTCAGTTCTGTCTAATCCCGCTCTGTCCCGGGTCAGTGCTGTCTAATCCCTCTCTGTCCCGGGTCAGTGCTGTCTTATCCCTCTCTGTCACAGGTCAGTGCTGTCTAATCCCTCTGTGTCCCGGGTCAGTTCTGTCGAATCCCGCTCTGTCCCGGGTCAGTTCTGTCTAATCCCGCTCTGTCCCGGGTCAGTGCTGTCTAATCCCTCTCTGTCACGGGTCAGTGCTGTCTAATCCCTCTCTGTCCCGGGTAAGTGCTGTCTAATCCCTCTCTGTCACGGGTCAGTGCTGTCTTATCCCTCTCTGTCACGGGTCAGTGCTGTCTTATCCCTCTCTGTCCCGGGTCAGTGCTGTCTAATCCCGCTCTGTCCCGGGTCAGTGCTGTCTAATCCCTCTCTGTCCCGGGTCAGTGCTGTCTAATCCCTCTCTGTCACGGGTCAGTGCTGTCTAATCCCTCTGTGTCCCGGGTCAGTTCTGTCTAATCCCGCTCTGTCCCGGGTCAGTGCTGTCTAATCCCTCTCTGTCCCGGGTCAGTGCTGTCTAATCCCTCTCTGTCCCGGGTCAGTGCTGTCTTATCCCTCTCTGTCCCGGGTCAGTGCTGTCTAATCCCTCTCTGTCACGGGTCAGTGCTGTCTAATCCCTCTCTGTCCCGGGTCAGTGCTGTCTTATCCCTCTCTGTCCCGGGTCAGTGCTGTCTAATCCCTCTCTGTCCCGGGTCAGTGCTGTCTAATCCCTCTCTGTCCCGGGTCAGTCCTGTCTAATCCCCCTCTGTCCCGGGTCAGTGCTGTCTAATCCCTCTCTGTCCCGGGTCAGTGCTGACTAATCCCTCTCTGTCCCGGGTCAGTGCTGTCTAATCCCTCTCTGTCCCGGGTCAGTCCTGTCTAATCCCTCTCTGTCCCGGGTCAGTGCTGTCTAATCCCTCTCTGTCCCGGGTCAGTGCTGTCTAATCCCTCTCTGTCCCGGGTCAATGCTGTCTAATCCCTCTCTGTCCCGGGTCAGTCCTATCCAATCCCTCTCTGTCCCGGGTCAGTGCTGTCTAATCCCTCTCTGTCCCGGGTCAGTGCTGTCTAATCCCTCTCTGTCCCGGGTCAGTCCTGTCCAATCCCTCTCTGTCCCGGGACAGTGCTGTCTAATCCCTCTCTGTCACGGGTCAGTGCTGTCTAATCCCTCTCTGTCCCGGGTCAGTGCTGTCTAATCCCGATCTGTCCCGGGTCAGTGCTGTCTAATCCCTCTCTGTCCCGGGTCAGTCCTGTCCAATCCCTCTCTGTCCCGGGACAGTGCTGTCTAATCCCTCTCTGTCCCGGGACAGTGCTGTCTAATCCCTCTCTGTCCCGGGTCAGTGCTGTCTAATCCCTCTCTGACCCGGGTCAGTGCTGTCTAATCCCTCTCTGTCCCGGGTCAGTGCTGTCTAATCCCCGTCTGTCCCAGGTCAGTGCTGTCTAATCCCTCTCTGTCCCGGGTCAGTGCTGTCTAATCCCGCTCTGTCCCGGGTCAGTGCTGTCTATTCCCTCTCTGTCCCGGGTCAGTGCTGTCTAATCCCTCTCTGTCCCGGGTCAGTCCTGTCTAATCCCCCTCTGTCCCGGGTCAGTGCTGTCTAATCCCTCTCTGTCCCGGGTCAGTGCTGTCTAATCCCGCTCTGTCCCGGGTCAGTGCTGTCTAATCCCTCTCTGTCCCGGGTCAGTGCTGTCCAATCCCGATCTGTCCCGGGTCAGTGCTGTCCAATCCCTCTCGGTCCCGGGTCAGTGCTGTCTAATCCCGCTCTGTGCCGGGTCAGTGCTGTCTAATCCCGCTCTGTCCCGGGTCAGTGCTGTCTAATCCCGTTCTGTCCCGGGTCAGTGCTGTCTAATCCCGCTCTGTCCCGGGTCAGTGCTGTCTAATCCCGCTCTGTCCCGGGTCAGTGCTGTCTAATCCCTCTCTGTCCCGGGTCAGTGCTGTCTAATCCCCCTCTGTCCCGGGTCAGTGCTGTCTAATCCCTCTCTGTCACGGGTCAGTGCTGTCTAATCCCGCTCTGTCCCGGGTCAGTTCTGTCTAATCCCGCTCTGTCCCGGGTCAGTGCTGTCTAATCCCTCTCTGTCACGGGTCAGTGCTGTCTTATCCCTCTCTGTCCCGGGTCAGTGCTGTCTAATCCCGCTCTGTCCTGGGTCAGTGCTGTCTAATCCCTCTCTGTCCCGGGTCAGTGCTGTCTAATCCCTCTCTGTCACGGGTCAGTGCTGTCTAATCCCTCTGTGTCCCGGGTCAGTTCTGTCTAATCCCGCTCTGTCCCGGGTCAGTGCTGTCTAATCCCTCTCTGTCACGGGTCAGTGCTGTCTAATCCCTCTCTGTCCCGGGTCAGTGCTGTCTAATCCCTCTCTGTCCCGGGTCAGTGCTGTCTTATCCCTCTCTGTCCCGGGTCAGTGCTGTCTAATCCCTCTCTGTCACGGGTCAGTGCTGTCTAATCCCTCTCCGTCCCGGGTCAGTGCTGTCTTATCCCTCTCCGTCCCGGGTCAGTGCTGTCTAATCCCTCTCTGTCACGGGTCAGTGCTGTCTAATCCCTCTCTGTCCCGGGTCAGTGCTGTCTAATCCCTCTCTGTCCCGGGTCAGTCCTATCCAATCCCTCTCTGTCCCGGGACAGTGCTGTCTAATCCCTCTCTGTCCCGGGTCAGTGCTGTCTAATCCCTCTCTGTCCCGGGTCAGTCCTGTCCAATCCCTCTCTGTCCCGGGACAGTGCTGTCTAATCCCTCTCTGTCACGGGTCAGTGCTGTCTAATCCCTCTCTGTCCCGGGTCAGTGCTGTCTAATCCCGATCTGTCCCGGGTCAGTGCTGTCTAATCCCTCTCTGTCCCGGGTCAGTCCTGTCCAATCCCTCTCTGTCCCGGGACAGTGCTGTCTAATCCCTCTCTGTCCCGGGTCAGTGCTGTCTAATACCCCTCTGACCCGGGTCAGTGCTGTCTAATCCCTCTCTGTCCCGGGTCAGTGCTGTCTAATCCCCCTCTGTCCCAGGTCAGTGCTGTCTAATCCCTCTCTGTCCCGGGTCAGTGCTGTCTAATCCCGCTCTGTCCCGGGTCAGTGCTGTCTATTCCCTCTCTGTCCCGGGTCAGTGCTGTCTAATCCCTCTCTGTCCCGGGTCAGTGCTGTCTAATCCCTCTCTGTCCCGGGTCAGTCCTGTCTAATCCCCCTCTGTCCCGGGTCAGTGCTGTCTAATCCCACTCTGTCCCGGGTCAGTGCTGTCTAATCCCGCTCTGTCCCGGGTCAGTGCTGTCTAATCCCTCTCTGTCCCGGGTCAGTGCTGTCCAATCCCGATCTGTCCCGGGTCAGTGCTGTCCAATCCCTCTCGGTCCCGGGTCAGTGCTGTCTAATCCCGATCTGTCCCGGGTCAGTGCTGTCTAATTCCGCTCTGTCCCGGGTCAGTGCTGTCTAATCCCGCTCTGTCCCGGGTCAGTGCTGTCTAATCCCTCTCTGTCCCGGGTCAGTGCTGTCTAATCCCGCTCTGTCCCGGGTCAGTGCTGTTTAATCCCGCTCTGTCCCGGGTCAGTGCTGTCTAATCCCCCTCTGTCCCGGGTCAGTGCTGTCTAATCCCTCTCTGTCCCGGGTCAGTGCTGTCTAATCCCGCTCTGTCCCGGGTCAGTGCTGTCTAATCCCGCTCTGTCCCGGGTCAGTGCTGTCTAATCCCGCTCTGTCCCGGGTCAGTGCTGTCTAATCCCTCTCTGTCCCGGGTCAGTGCTGTCTAATCCCTCTCTGTCCCGGGTCAGTGCTGTCTAATCCCTCTCTGTCCCGGGTCAGTTCTGTCTAATCCCGCTCTGTCCCGGGTCAGTGCTGTCTTATCCCTCTCTGTCCCGGGTCAGTGCTGTCTAATCCCTCTCTGTCACGGATCAGTGCTGTCTAATCCCGCTCTGTCCCGGGTCAGTGCTGTCTAATCCCGCTCTGTCCCGGGTCAGTGCTGTCAAATCCCTCTCTGTCACGGGTCAGTGCTGTCTAATCCCGCTCTGTCCCGGGTCAGTGCTGTCTAATCCCGCTCTGTCCCGGGTCAGTGCTGTCTAATCCCGCTCTGTCCCCGGTCAGTGCTGTCTCATCCCTCTCTGTCCCGGGTCAGTGCTGTCTAATCCCGCTCTGTCCCGGGTCAGTGCTGTCTAATCCCGCTCTGTCCCGGGTCAGTGCTGTCTAATCCCTCTCTGTCCCGGGTCAGTGCTGTCTTATCCCTCTCTGTCCCGGGTCAGTGCTGTCTAATCCCTCTCTGTCACGGGTCAGTGCTGTCTAATCCCTCTCTGTCCCGGGTCAGTGCTGTCTAATCCCTCTCTGTCCCGGGTCAGTTCTGTCTAATCCCGCTCTGTCCCGGGTCAGTGCTGTCTTATCCCTCTCTGTCCCGGGTCAGTGCTGTCTAATCCCGCTCTGTCCCGGGTCAGTGCTGTCTAATCCCGCTCTGTCCCGGGTCAGTGCTGTCTAATCCCGCTCTGTCCCGGGTCAGTGCTGTATAATCCCGCTCTGTCCCGGGTCAGTGCTGTCTAATCCCGCTCTGTCCCGGGTCAGTGCTGTCTAATCCCGCTCTGTCCCGGGTCAGTGCTGTCTAATCCCTCTCTGTCCCGGGTCAGTGCTGTCTAATCCCTCTCTGTCACGGGTCAGTGCTGTCTTATCCCTCTCTGTCCCCGGTCAGTGCTGTCTAATCCCTCTGTGTCCCGGGTCAGTTCTGTCGAATCCCGCTCTGTCCCGGGTCAGTTCTGTCTAATCCCGCTCTGTCCCGGGTCAGTGCTGTCTAATCCCGCTCTGTCCCGGGTCAGTGCTGTCTAATCCCTCTCTGTCCCGGGTCAGTGCTGTCTAATCCCTCTCTGTCCCGGGTCAGTGCTGTCTAATCCCTCTCTGTCACGGGTCAGTGCTGTCTAATCCCGCTCTGTCCCGGGTCAGTTCTGTCTAATCCCGCTCTGTCCCGGGTCAGTGCTGTCTAATCCCTCTCTGTCACGGGTCAGTGCTGTCTTATCCCTCTCTGTCCCGGGTCAGTGCTGTCTAATCCCGCTCTGTCCCGGGTCAGTGCTGTCTAATCCCTCTCAGTCCCGGGTCAGTGCTGTCTAATCCCTCTCTGTCACGGGTCAGTGCTGTCTAATCCCTCTGTGTCCCGGGTCAGTTCTGTCTAATCCCGCTCTGTCCCGGGTCAGTGCTGTCTAATCCCTCTCTGTCACGGGTCAGTGCTGTCTAATCCCTCTCTGTCCCGGGTCAGTGCTGTCTAATCCCTCTCTGTCCCGGGTCAGTGCTGTCTTATCCCTCTCTGTCCCGGGTCAGTGCTGTCTAATCCCTCTCTGTCACGGGTCAGTGCTGTCTAATCCCTCTCTGTCCCGGGTCAGTGCTGTCTTATCCCTCTCCGTCCCGGGTCAGTGCTGTCTAATCCCTCTCTGTCACGGGTCAGTGCTGTCTAATCCCTCTCTGTCCCGGGTCAGTGCTGTCTAATCCCTCTCTGTCCCGGGTCAGTCCTATCCAATCCCTCTCTGTCCCGGGACAGTGCTGTCTAATCCCTCTCTGTCCCGGGTCAGTGCTGTCTAATCCCTCTCTGTCCCGGGTCAGTCCTGTCCAATCCCTCTCTGTCCCGGGACAGTGCTGTCTAATCCCTCTCTGTCACGGGTCAGTGCTGTCTAATCCCTCTCTGTCCCGGGTCAGTGCTGTCTAATCCCGATCTGTCCCGGGTCAGTGCTGTCTAATCTCTCTCTGTCCCGGGTCAGTCCTGTCCAATCCCTCTCTGTCCCGGGACAGTGCTGTCTAATCCCTCTCTGTCCCGGGTCAGTGCTGTCTAATCCCCCTCTGACCCGGGTCAGTGCTGTCTAATCCCTCTCTGTCCCGGGTCAGTGCTGTCTAATCCCCCTCTGTCCCAGGTCAGTGCTGTCTAATCCCTCTCTGTCCCGGGTCAGTGCTGTCTAATCCCGCTCTGTCCCGGGTCAGTGCTGTCTAATCCCTCTCTGTCCCGGGTCAGTGCTGTCTAATCCCTCTCTGTCCCGGGTCAGTGCTGTCTAATCCCTCTCTGTCCCGGGTCAGTCCTGTCTAATCCCCCTCTGTCACGGGTCAGTGCTGTCTAATCCCACTCTGTCCCGGGTCAGTGCTGTCTAATCCCGCTCTGTCCCGGGTCAGTGCTGTCTAATCCCTCTCTGTCCCGGGTCAGTGCTGTCCAATCCCGATCTGTCCCGGGTCAGTGCTGTCCAATCCCTCTCGGTCCCGGGTCAGTGCTGTCTAATCCCGCTCTGTCCCGGGTCAGTGCTGTCTAATCCCGCTCTGTCCCGGGTCAGTGCTGTCTAATCCCGCTCTGTCCCGGGTCAGTGCTGTCTAATCCCTCTCTGTCCCGGGTCAGTGCTGTCTAATCCCGCTCTGTCCCGGGTCAGTGCTGTCTAATCCCGCTCTGTCCCGGGTCAGTGCTGTCTAATCCCCCTCTGTCCCGGGTCAGTGCTGTCTAATCCCTCTCTGTCCCGGGTCAGTGCTGTCTAATCCCGCTCTGTCCCGGGTCAGTGCTGTCTAATCCCGCTCTGTCCCGGGTCAGTGCTGTCTAATCCCGCTCTGTCCCGGGTCAGTGCTGTCTAATCCCTCTCTGTCCCGGGTCAGTGCTGTCTAATCCCTCTCTGTCCCGGGTCAGTGCTGTCTAATCCCTCTCTGTCCCGGGTCAGTTCTGTCTAATCCCGCTCTGTCCCGGGTCAGTGCTGTCTTATCCCTCTCTGTCCCGGGTCAGTGCTGTCTAATCCCTCTCTGTCACGGATCAGTGCTGTCTAATCCCGCTCTGTCCCGGGTCAGTGCTGTCTAATCCCGCTCTGTCCCGGGTCAGTGCTGTCAAATCCCTCTCTGTCACGGGTCAGTGCTGTCTAATCCCGCTCTGTCCCGGGTCAGTGCTGTCTAATCCCGCTCTGTCCCGGGTCAGTGCTGTCTAATCCCGCTCTGTCCCCGGTCAGTGCTGTCTCATCCCTCTCTGTCCCGGGTCAGTGCTGTCTAATCCCGCTCTGTCCCGGGTCAGTGCTGTCTAATCCCGCTCTGTCCCGGGTCAGTGCTGTCTAATCCCTCTCTGTCCCGGGTCAGTGCTGTCTTATCCCTCTCTGTCCCGGGTCAGTGCTGTCTAATCCCTCTCTGTCACGGGTCAGTGCTGTCTAATCCCTCTCTGTCCCGGGTCAGTGCTGTCTAATCCCTCTCTGTCCCGGGTCAGTTCTGTCTAATCCCGCTCTGTCCCGGGTCAGTGCTGTCTTATCCCTCTCTGTCCCGGGTCAGTGCTGTCTAATCCCGCTCTGTCCCGGGTCAGTGCTGTCTAATCCCGCTCTGTCCCGGGTCAGTGCTGTCTAATCCCGCTCTGTCCCGGGTCAGTGCTGTCTAATCCCGCTCTGTCCCGGGTCAGTGCTGTCTAATCCCGCTCTGTCCCGGGTCAGTGCTGTCTAATCCCGCTCTGTCCCGGGTCAGTGCTGTCTAATCCCTATCTGTCCCGGGTCAGTGCTGTCTAATCCCTCTCTGTCACGGGTCAGTGCTGTCTAATCCCTCTCTGTCCCGGGTCAGTGCTGTCTAATCCCTCTCTGTCACGGGTCAGTGCTGTCTAATCCCTCTCTGTCCCCGGTCAGTGCTGTCTAATCCCTCTGTGTCCCGGGTCAGTTCTGTCGAATCCCGCTCTGTCCCGGGTCAGTTCTGTCTAATCCCGCTCTGTCCCGGGTCAGCGCTGTCTAATCCCTCTCTGTCCCGGGTCAGCGCTGTCTAATCCCTCTCTGTCCCGGGTCAATGCTGTCTAATCCCTCTCTGTCCCGGGTCAGTGCTGTCTAATCCCTCTCTGTCCCGGGTCAGTGCTGTCTAATCCCTCTCTGTCACGGGTCAGTGCTGTCTTATCCCTCTCTGTCACGGGTCAGTGCTGTCTTATCCCTCTCTGTCCCGGGTCAGTGCTGTCTAATCCCGCTCTGTCCCGGGTCAGTGCTGTCTAATCCCTCTCTGTCCCGGGTCAGTGCTGTCTAATCCCTCTCTGTCACGGGTCAGTGCTGTCTAATCCCTCTGTGTCCCGGGTCAGTTCTGTCTAATCCCGCTCTGTCCCGGGTCAGTGCTGTCTAATCCCTCTCTGTCACGGGTCAGTGCTGTCTAATCCCTCTCTGTCCCGGGTCAGTGCTGTCTAATCCCTCTCTGTCCCGGGTCAGTGCTGTCTTATCCCTCTCTGTCCCGGGTCAGTGCTGTCTAATCCCTCTCTGTCACGGGTCAGTGCTGTCTAATCCCTCTCTGTCCCGGGTCAGTGCTGTCTTATCCCGCTCTGTCCCGGGTCAGTGCTGTCTAATCCCTCTCTGTCCCGGGTCAGTGCTGTCTAATCCCTCTCTGTCCCGGGTCAGTCCTGTCTAATCCCCCTCTGTCCCGGGTCAGTGCTGTCTAATCCCTCTCTGTCCCGGGTCAGTGCTGACTAATCCCTCTCTGTCCCGGGTCAGTGCTGTCTAATCCCCCTCTGTCCCGGGTCAGTGCTGTCTAATCCCTCTCTGTCCCGGGTCAGTCCTGTCTAATCCCTCTCTGTCCCGGGTCAGTGCTGTCTAATCCCTCTCTGTCCCGGGTCAGTGCTGTCTAATCCCTCTCTGTCCCGGGTCAGTGCTGTCTAATCCCTCTCTGTCCCGGGTCAGTCCTATCCAATCCCTCTCTGTCCCGGGTCAGTGCTGTCTAATCCCTCTCTGTCCCGGGTCAGTGCTGTCTAATCCCTCTCTGTCCCGGGTCAGTCCTGTCCAATCCCTCTCTGTCCCGGGACAGTGCTGTCTAATCCCTCTCTGTCACGGGTCAGTGCTGTCTAATCCCTCTCTGTCCCGGGTCAGTGCTGTCTAATCCCGATCTGTCCCGGGTCAGTGCTGTCTAATCCCTCTCTGTCCCGGGTCAGTCCTGTCCAATCCCTCTCTGTCCCGGGACAGTGCTGTCTAATCCCTCTCTGTCCCGGGTCAGTGCTGTCTAATCCCCCTCTGACCCGGGTCAGTGCTGTCTAATCCCTCTCTGTCCCGGGTCAGTGCTGTCTAATCCCCGTCTGTCCCAGGTCAGTGCTGTCTAATCCCTCTCTGTCCCGGGTCAGTGCTGTCTAATCCCGCTCTGTCCCGGGTAAGTGCTGTCTATTCCCTCTCTGTCCCGGGTCAGTGCTGTCTAATCCCTCTCTGTCCCGGGTCAGTCCTGTCTAATCCCCCTCTGTCCCGGGTCAGTGCTGTCTAATCCCTCTCTGTCCCGGGTCAGTGCTGTCTAATCCCGCTCTGTCCCGGGTCAGTGCTGTCTAATCCCTCTCTGTCCCGGGTCAGTGCTGTCCAATCCCGATCTGTCCCGGGTCAGTGCTGTCCAATCCCTCTCGGTCCCGAGTCAGTGCTGTCTAATCCCGCTCTGTCCCGGGTCAGTGCTGTCTAATCCCGCTCTGTCCCGGGTCAGTGCTGTCTAATCCCGTTCTGTCCCGGGTCAGTGCTGTCTAATCCCGCTCTGTCCCGGGTCAGTGCTGTCTAATCCCGCTCTGTCCCGGGTCAGTGCTGTCTAATCCCGCTCTGTCCCGGGTCAGTGCTGTCTAATCCCCCTCTGTCCCGGGTCAGTGCTGTCTAATCCCTCTCTGTCCCGGGTCAGTGCTGTCTAATCCCGCTCTGTCCCGGGTCAGTGCTGTCTAATCCCGCTCTGTCCCGGGTCAGTGCTGTCTAATCCCTCTCTGTCCCGGGTCAGTGCTGTCTAATCCCTCTCTGTCCCGGGTCAGTGCTGTCTAATCCCTCTCTGTCACGGGTCAGTGCTGTCTAATCCCGCTCTGTCCCGGGTCAGTTCTGTCTAATCCCGCTCTGTCCCGGGTCAGTGCTGTCTAATCCCTCTCTGTCACGGGTCAGTGCTGTCTTATCCCTCTCTGTCCCGGGTCAGTGCTGTCTAATCCCTCTCTGTCCCGGGTCAGTGCTGTCTAATCCCTCTCTGTCCCGGGTCAGTGCTGTCTAATCCCTCTCTGTCACGGGTCAGTGCTGTCTAATCCCTCTGTGTCCCGGGTCAGTTCTGTCTAATCCCGCTCTGTCCCGGGTCAGTGCTGTCTAATCCCTCTCTGTCACGGGTCAGTGCTGTCTAATCCCTCTCTGTCCCGGGTCAGTGCTGTCTAATCCCTCTCTGTCCCGGGTCAGTGCTGTCTTATCCCTCTCTGTCCCGGGTCAGTGCTGTCTAATCCCTCTCTGTCACGGGTCAGTGCTGTCTAATCCCTCTCTGTCCCGGGTCAGTGCTGTCTTATCCCTCTCCGTCCCGGGTCAGTGCTGTCTAATCCCTCTCTGTCACGGGTCAGTGCTATCTAATCCCTCTCTGTCCCGGGTCAGTGCTGTCTAATCCCTCTCTGTCCCGGGTCAGTCCTATCCAA
This sequence comes from Chiloscyllium punctatum, assembly GCF_047496795.1. Classification (NCBI taxonomy): domain Eukaryota; kingdom Metazoa; phylum Chordata; class Chondrichthyes; order Orectolobiformes; family Hemiscylliidae; genus Chiloscyllium; species Chiloscyllium punctatum. The sequence goes on from NC_092741.1 coordinate 6,291,590, forward strand.
TCCCTCTCTGTCCCGGGAGTGTTGTCTAATCCCTCTCTGTCCCGGGTCAGTGCTGTCTAATCCCGCTCTGTCCCGGGTCAGTCCTGTCCAATCCCTCTCTGTCCCGGGACAGTGCTGTCAAATCCCTCTCTGTCACGGGTCAGTGCTGTCTAATCCCTCTCTGTCCCGGGTCAGTGCTGTCTAATCCCGATCTGTCCCGGGTCAGTGCTGTCTAATCCCTCTCTGTCCCGGGTCAGTCCTGTCCAATCCCTCTCTGTCCCGGGACAGTGCTGTCTAATCCCTCTCTGTCCCGGGTCAGTGCTGTCTAATCCCCCTCTGACCCGGGTCAGTGCTGTCTAATCCCTCTCTGTCCCGGGTCAGTGCTGTCTAATCCCCCTCTGTCCCAGGTCAGTGCTGTCTAATCCCTCTCTGTCCCGGGTCAGTGCTGTCTAATCCCGCTCTGTCCCGGGTCAGTGCTGTCTATTCCCTCTCTGTCCCGGGTCAGTGCTGTCTAATCCGTCTCTGTCCCGGGTCAGTGCTGTCTAATCCCTCTCTGTCCCGGGTCAGTCCTGTCTAATCCCCCTCTGTCCCGGGTCAGTGCTGTCTAATCCCACTCTGTCCCGGGTCAGTGCTGTCTAATCCCGCTCTGTCCCGGGTCAGTGCTGTCTAATCCCTCTCTGTCCCGGGTCAGTGCTGTCCAATCCCGATCTGTCCCGGGTCAGTGCTGTCCAATCCCTCTCGGTCCCGGGTCAGTGCTGTCTAATCCCGCTCTGTCCCCGGTCAGTGCTGTCTAATCCCGCTCTGTCCCGGGTCAGTGCTGTCTAATCCCGCTCTGTCCCGGGTCAGTGCTGTCTAATCCCTCTCTGTCCTGGGTCAGTGCTGTCTAATCCCGCTCTGTCCCGGGTCAGTGCTGTCTAATCCCGCTCTGTCCCGGGTCAGTGCTGTCTAATCCCCCTCTGTCCCGGGTCAGTGCTGTCTAATCCCTCTCTGTCCCGGGTCAGTGCTGTCTAATCCCGCTCTGTCCCGGGTCAGTGCTGTCTAATCCCACTCTGTCCCGGGTCAGTGCTGTCTAATCCCGCTCTGTCCCGGGTCAGTGCTGTCTAATCCCTCTCTGTCCCGGGTCAGTGCTGTCTAATCCCTCTCTGTCACGGGTCAGTGCTGTCTAATCCCGCTCTGTCCCGGGTCAGCGCTGTCCAATCCCGCTCTGTCCCGGGTCAGCGCTGTCCAATCCCGATCTGTCCCGGGTCAGTGCTGTCTAATCCCGCTCTGTCCCGGGTCAGTGCTGTCTAATCCCGCTCTGTCCCGGGTCAGTGCTGTCTAATCCCGTTCTGTCCCGGGTCAGTGCTGTCTAATCCCGCTCTGTCCCGGGTCAGTGCTGTCTAATCCCGTTCTGTCCCGGGTCAGTGCTGTCTAATCCCGCTCTGTCCCGGGTCAGTGCTGTCTAATCCCGCTCTGTCCCGGGTCAGTGCTGTCTAATCCCGCTCTGTCCCGGGTCAGTGCTGTCTAATCCCCCTCTGTCCCGGGTCAGTGCTGTCTAATCCCTCTCTGTCCCGGGTCAGTGCTGTCTAATCCCGCTCTGTCCCGGGTCAGTGCTGTCTAATCCCGCTCTGTCCCGGGTCAGTGCTGTCTAATCCCGCTCTGTCCCGGGTCAGTGCTGTCTAATCCCTCTCTGTCCCGGGTCAGTGCTGTCTAATCCCTCTCTGTCACGGGTCAGTGCTGTCTAATCCCTCTGTGTCCCGGGTCAGTTCTGTCTAATCCCGCTCTGTCCCGGGTCAGTGCTGTCTAATCCCTCTCTGTCACGGGTCAGTGCTGTCTTATCCCTCTCTGTCCCGGGTCAGTGCTGTCTAATCCCGCTCTGTCCCGGGTCAGTGCTGTCTAATCCCGCTCTGTCCCGGGTCAGTGCTGTCTAATCCCTCTCTGTCACGGGTCAGTGCTGTCTAATCCCTCTGTGTCCCGGGTCAGTTCTGTCTAATCCCGCTCTGTCCCGGGTCAGTGCTGTCTAATCCCTCTCTGTCACGGGTCAGTGCTGTCTAATCCCTCTCTGTCGCGGGTCAGTGCTGTCTAATCCCTCTCTGTCCCGGGTCAGTGCTGTCTTATCCCTCTCTGTCCCGGGTCAGTGCTGTCTAATCCCTCTCTGTCACGGGTCAGTGCTGTCTAATCCCTCTCTGTCCCGGGTCAGTGCTGTCTTATCCCTCTCTGTCCCGGGTCAGTGCTGTCTAATCCCTCTCTGTCACGGGTCAGTGCTGTCTAATCCCTCTCTGTCCCGGGTCAGTGCTGTCTAATCCCTCTCTGTCCCGGGTCAGTCCTATCCAATCCCTCTCTGTCCTGGGAAAGTGCTGTCTAATCCCTCTCTGTCCCGGGTCAGTGCTGTCTAATCCCTCTCTGTCCCGGGTCAGTCCTGTCCAATCCCTCTCTGTCCCGGGACAGTGCTGTCTAATCCCTCTCTGTCACGGGTCAGTGCTGTCTAATCCCTCTCTGTCCCGGGTCAGTGCTGTCTAATCCCGATCTGTCCCGGGTCAGTGCTGTCTAATCCCTCTCTGTCCCGGGTCAGTCCTGTCCAATCCCTCTCTGTCCCGGGACAGTGCTGTCTAATCCCTCTCTGTCCCGGGTCAGTGCTGTCTAATCCCCCTCTGACCCGGGTCAGTGCTGTCTAATCCCTCTCTGTCCCGGGTCAGTGCTGTCTAATCCCCCTCTGTCCCAGGTCAGTGCTGTCTAATCCCTCTCTGTCCCGGGTCAGTGCTGTCTAATCCCGCTCTGTCCCGGGTCAGTGCTGTCTATTCCCTCTCTGTCCTGGGTCAGTGCTGTCTAATCCCTCTCTGTCCCGGGTCAGTGCTGTCTAATCCCTCTCTGTCCCGGGTCAGTCCTGTCTAATCCCCCTCTGTCCCGGGTCAGTGCTGTCTAATCCCTCTCTGTCCCGGGTCAGTGCTGTCTAATCCCGCTCTGTCCCGGGTCAGTGCTGTCTAATCCCTCTCTGTCCCGGGTCAGTGCTGTCCAATCACGATCTGTCCCGGGTCAGTGCTGTCCAATCCCTCTCGGTCCCGGGTCAGTGCTGTCTAATCCCGCTCTGTCCCGGGTCAGTGCTGTCTAATCCCGCTCTGTCCCGGGTCAGTGCTGTCTAATCCCGCTCTGTCCCGGGTCAGTGCTGTCTAATCCCTCTCTGTCCCGGGTCAGTGCTGTCTAATCCCGCTCTGTCCCGGGTCAGTGCTGTCTAATCCCGCTCTGTCCCGGGTCAGTGCTGTCTAATCCCCCTCTGTCCCGGGTCAGTGCTGTCTAATCCCTCTCTGTCCCGGGTCAGTGCTGTCTAATCCCGCTCTGTCCCGGGTCAGTGCTGTCTAATCCCGCTCTGTCCCGGGTCAGTGCTGTCTAATCCCGCTCTGTCCCGGGTCAGTGCTGTCTAATCCCTCTCTGTCCCGGGTCAGTGCTGTCTAATCCCTCTCTGTCACGGGTCAGTGCTCTCTAATCTCGCTCTGTCCCGGGTCAGCGCTGTCCAATCCCGCTCTGTCCCGGGTCAGCGCTGTCCAATCCCGATCTGTCCCGGGTCAGTGCTGTCTAATCCCGCTCTGTCCCGGGTCAGTGCTGTCTAATCCCGCTCTGTCCCGGGTCAGTGCTGTCTAATCCCGCTCTGTCCCGGATCAGTGCTGTCTAATCCCTCTCTGTCCCGGGTCAGTGCTGTCTAATCCCGCTCTGTCCCGGATCAGTGCTGTCTAATCCCGCTCTGTCCCGGGTCAGTGCTATCTAATCCCGCTCTGTCCCGGGTCAGTGCTGTCTAATCCCGCTCTGTCCCGGGTCAGTGCTGTCTGATCCCTCTCTGTCCCGGGTCAGTGCTGTCTAATCCCGCTCTGTCCCGGGTCATTGTTGTCTAACCCCCCTCTGCCCCTGGTCAGTGCTGTCTAATCCCGCTCTGTCCCGGGTCAGTGCTGTCTAATCCCGCTCTGTCCCGGGTCAGTGCTGTCTAATCCCGCTCTGTCCCGGGTCAGTGCTGTCTAATCCCTCTTTGTCCCGGGTCAGTGCTGTCTAATCCCGCTCTGTCCCGGGTCAGTGCTGTCGAATCCCGCTCTGTCCCGGATCAATGCTGTCTAATCCCTCTCTGTCCCGGGTCTGTGCTGTCTAATCCCTCTCTGTCCCGGGTCTGTGCTGTGTTATCCCGCTCTGTCCCGGATCAGTGCTGTCTAATCCCGCTCTGTCCCGGGTCAGTGCTGTCTAATCCCGCTCTGTCCCGGGTCAGTGCTGTCTAATCCCTCTCTGTCCCGGGTCAGTGCTGTCTAATCCCTCTCTGTCACGGGTCAGTGCTGTCTAATCCCGCTCTGTCCCGGGTCAGCGCTGTCTAATCCCGATCTGTCACGGGTCAGTGCTGTCTAATCCCGCTCTGTCCCGGGTCAGTGCTGTCTAATCCCCCTCTGTCCCGGGTCAGTGCTGTCGAATCCCGCTCTGTCCCGGGTCAGTGCTGTCCAGTCCCGCTCTGTCCCGGGTCAGTGCTGTCCAATCCCGATCTGTCCCGGGTCAGTGCTGTCTAATCCCGCTCTGTCCCGGGTCAGTGTGTCTAATCCCTCTCTGTCCCGGGTCAGTGCTGTCTAATCCTGCTCTGTTCCGGGTCAGTGCTGTCTAATCCCTCTCTGTCCCGGGTCAGTGCTGTCCAATCCCGATCTGTACCGGGTCAGTGCTGTCTAATCCCGCTCTGTCCCGTGTCAGTGCTGTCTAATCCCGCTCTGTGCCGGGTCAGTGCTGTCTAATCCCTCTCTGTCCCGGGTCAGTGCTGTCTAATCCCGATCTGTCCCGGGTCAGTGCTGTCTAATCCCGCTCTGTCCCGGGTCAGTGCTGTCTAATCCCGCTCTGTCCCGGGTCAGTGCTGTCTAATCCCGCTCTGTCCCGGGTCAGTGCTGTCTAATCCCTCTCTGTCCCGGGTCAGTGCTGTCTAATCCCGCTCTGTCCCGGGTCAGTGCTGTCTAATCCCCTCTGTCCCGGGTCAGTGCTGTCTAATCCCCCTCGGTCCCAGGTCAGTGCTGTCTAATCCCGCTCTGTCCCGGGTCAGTGCTGTCTAATCCCGCTCTGTCCCGGGTCAGTGCTGTCTAATCCCGATCTGTCCCGGGTCAGTGCTGTCTAATTCCCCTCTGTCCCGGGTCAGTTCTGTCTAATCCCTCTCTGTCCCGGGTCAGTGCTGTCTAATCCCGCTCTGTCCCGGGTCAGTGCTGTCTAATCCCGCTCTGTCCCGGGTCTGTGCTGTCTAATCCCGCTCTGTCCCGGGTCAGTGCTGTCTAGTCCCCCTCTGTCCCGGGTCAGTGCTGTCTAATCCCTCTCTGACCCGGGTCAGTGCTGTCTAATTCCCCTCTGTCCCTGGTCAGTGCTGTCTAATCCCGCTCTGTCCCGGGTCAGTGCTGTCAAATCCCGCTCTGTCCCGGGTCAGTGCTGTCTAATCCCGCTCTGTCCCGGGTCAGTGCGGTCCAATCCCGCTCTGTCCCGGGTCAGTGCTGTCGAATCCCGCTCTGTTCCGGGTCAGTGCTGTCCAATCCCGCTCTGTCCCGGGTCAGTGCTGTCCAATCCCGATCTGTCCCGGGTCAGTGCTGTCTAATCCCGCTCTGTCTCGGGTCAGTGTGTCTAATCCCTCTCTGTCCCAGGTCAGTGCTGTCTAATCCCGCTCTGTCCCGGGTCAGTGCTGTCTAATCCCTCTCTGTCCCGGGTCAGTGCTGTCCAATCCCGATCTGTCCCGGGTCAGTGCTGTCTAATCCCGCTCTGTCCCGCGTCAGTGCTGTCTAATCCCGCTCTGTCCCGGGTCAGTGCTGTCTAATCCCCCTCTGTCCCGGGTCAGTGCTGTCTAATCCCTCTCTGTCCCGGGTCAGTGCTGTCTAATCCCGCTCTGTCCCGGGTCAGTGCTGTCTAATCCCGCTCTGTCCCGGGTCAGTGCTGTCTAATCCCTCTCTGTCCCGGGTCAGTGCTGTCTAATCCCTCTCTGTCCCGGGTCAGTGCTGTCTAATCCCTCTCTGTCACGGGTCAGTGCTGTCTAATCCCGCTCTGTCCCGGGTCAGTTCTGTCTAATCCCGCTCTGTCCCGGGTCAGTGCTGTCTAATCCCTCTCTGTCACGGGTCAGTGCTGTCTTATCCCTCTCTGTCCCGGGTCAGTGCTGTCTAATCCCGCTCTGTCCCGGGTCAGTGCTGTCTAATCCCTCTCTGTCCCGGGTCAGTGCTGTCTAATCCCTCTCTGTCACGGGTCAGTGCTGTCTAATCCCTCTGTGTCCAGGGTCAGTTCTGTCTAATCCCGCTCTGTCCCGGGTCAGTGCTGTCTAATCCCTCTCTGTCACGGGTCAGTGCTGTCTAATCCCTCTCTGTCCCGGGTCAGTGCTGTCTAATCCCTCTCTGTCCCGGGTCAGTGCTGTCTTATCCCTCTCTGTCCCGGGTCAGTGCTGTCTAATCCCTCTCTGTCACGGGTCAGTGCTGTCTAATCCCTCTCTGTCCCGGGTCAGTGCTGTCTTATCCCTCTCCGTCCCGGGTCAGTGCTGTCTAATCCCTCTCTGTCACGGGTCAGTGCTGTCTAATCCCTCTCTGTCCCGGGTCAGTGCTGTCTAATCCCTCTCTGTCCCGGGTCAGTCCTATCCAATCCCTCTCTGTCCCGGGACAGTGCTGTCTAATCCCTCTCTGTCCCGGGTCAGTGCTGTCTAATCCCGCTCTGTCCCGGGTCAGTCCTGTCCAATCCCTCTCTGTCCCGGGACAGTGCTGTCTAATCCCTCTCTGTCACGGGTCAGTGCTGTCTAATCCCTCTCTGTCCCGGGTCAGTGCTGTCTAATCCCGATCTGTCCCGGGTCAGTGCTGTCTAATCCCTCTCTGTCCCGGGTCAGTCCTGTCCAATCCCTCTCTGTCCCGGGACAGTGCTGTCTAATCCCTCTCTGTCCCGGGTCAGTGCTGTCTAATCCCCCTCTGACCCGGGTCAGTGCTGTCTAATCCCTCTCTGTCCAGGGTCAGTGCTGTCTAATCCCCCTCTGTCCCAGGTCAGTGCTGTCTAATCCCTCTCTGTCCCGGGTCAGTGCTGTCTAATCCCGCTCTGTCCCGGGTCAGTGCTGTCTATTCCCTCTCTGTCCCGGGTCAGTGCTGTCTAATCCCTCTCTGTCCCGGGTCAGTGCTGTCTAATCCCTCTCTGTCCCGGGTCAGTCCTGTCTAATCCCCCTCTGTCCCGGGTCAGTGCTGTCTAATCCCACTCTGTCCCGGGTCAGTGCTGTCTAATCCCGCTCTGTCCCGGGTCAGTGCTGTCTAATCCCTCTCTGTCCCGGGTCAGTGCTGTCCAATCCCGATCTGTCCCGGGTCAGTGCTGTCCAATCCCTCTCGGTCCCGGGTCAGTGCTGTCTAATCCCGCTCTGTCCCGGGTCAGTGCTGTCTAATCCCGCTCTGTCCCGGGTCAGTGCTGTCTAATCCCCCTCTGTCCCGGGTCAGTGCTGTCTAATCCCTCTCTGTCCCGGGTCAGTGCTGTCTAATCCCGCTCTGTCCCGGGTCAGTGCTGTCTAATCCCGCTCTGTCCCGGGTCAGTGCTGTCTAATCCCCCTCTGTCCCGGGTCAGTGCTGTCTAATCCCTCTCTGTCCCGGGTCAGTGCTGTCTAATCCCGCTCTGTCCCGGGTCAGTGCTGTCTAATCCCGCTCTGTCCCGGGTCAGTGCTGTCTAATCCCGCTCTGTCCCGGGTCAGTGCTGTCTAATCCCTCTCTGTCCCGGGTCAGTGCTGTCTAATCCCTCTCTGTCACGGGTCAGTGCTCTCTAATCCCGCTCTGTCCCGGGTCAGCGCTGTCCAATCCCGCTCTGTCCCGGGTCAGCGCTGTCCAATCCCGAACTGTCCCGGGTCAGTGCTGTCTAATCCCGCTCTGTCCCGGGTCAGTGCTGTCTAATCCCGCTCTGTCCCGGGTCAGTGCTGTCTAATCCCGTTCTGTCCCGGGTCAGTGCTGTCTAATCCCGCTCTGTCCCGGGTCAGTGCTGTCTAATCCCGTTCTGTCCCGGGTCAGTGCTGTCTAATCCCGCTCTGTCCCGGGTCAGTGCTGTCTAATCCCGCTCTGTCCCGGGTCAGTGCTGTCTAATCCCGCTCTGTCCCGGGTCAGTGCTGTCTAATCCCCCTCTGTCCCGGGTCAGTGCTGTCTAATCCCTCTCTGTCCCGGGTCAGTGCTGTCTAATCCCTCTCTGTCCCGGGTCAGTCCTGTCTAATCCCCCTCTGTCCCGGGTCAGTGCTGTCTAATCCCACTCTGTCCCGGGTCAGTGCTGTCTAATCCCGCTCTGTCCCGGGTCAGTGCTGTCTAATCCCTCTCTGTCCCGGGTCAGTGCTGTCCAATCCCGATCTGTCCCGGGTCAGTGCTGTCCAATCCCTCTCGGTCCCGGGTCAGTGCTGTCTAATCCCGCTCTGTCCCGGGTCAGTGCTGTCTAATCCCGCTCTGTCCCGGGTCAGTGCTGTCTAATCCCGCTCTGTCCCGGGTCAGTGCTGTCTAATCCCTCTCTGTCCCGGGTCAGTGCTGTCTAATCCCGCTCTGTCCCGGGTCAGTGCTGTCTAATCCCGCTCTGTCCCGGGTCAGTGCTGTCTAATCCCCCTCTGTCCCGGGTCAGTGCTGTCTAATCCCTCTCTGTCCCGGGTCAGTGCTGTCTAATCCCGCTCTGTCCCGGGTCAGTGCTGTCTAATCCCGTTCTGTCCTGGGTCAGTGCTGTCTAATCCCGCTCTGTCCCGGGTCAGTGCTGCCTAATCCCTCTCTGTCCCGGGTCAGTGCTGTCTAATCCCTCTCTGTCACGGGTCAGTGCTCTCTAATCCCGCTCTGTCCCGGGTCAGCGCTGTCCAATCCCGCTCTGTCCCGGGTCAGCGCTGTCCAATCCCGAACTGTCCCGGGTCAGTGCTGTCTAATCCCGCTCTGTCCCGGGTCAGTGCTGTCTAATCCCGCTCTGTCCCGGGTCAGTGCTGTCTAATCCCGTTCTGTCCCGGGTCAGTGCTGTCTAATCCCGCTCTGTCCCGGGTCAGTGCTGTCTAATCCCGTTCTGTCCCGGGTCAGTGCTGTCTAATCCCGCTCTGTCCCGGGTCAGTGCTGTCTAATCCCGCTCTGTCCCGGGTCAGTGCTGTCTAATCCCGCTCTGTCCCGGGTCAGTGCTGTCTAATCCCCCTCTGTCCCGGGTCAGTGCTGTCTAATCCCTCTCTGTCCCGGGTCAGTGCTGTCTAATCCCGCTCTGTCCCGGGTCAGTGCTGTCTAATCCCGCTCTGTCCCGGGTCAGTGCTGTCTAATCCCGCTCTGTCCCGGGTCAGTGCTGTCTAATCCCTCTCTGTCCCGGGTCAGTGCTGTCTAATCCCTCTCTGTCACGGTTCAGTGCTGTCTAATCCCGCTCTGTCCCGGGTCAGTTCTGTCTAATCCCGCTCTGTCCCGGGTCAGTGCTGTCTAATCCCTCTCTGTCACGGGTCAGTGCTGTCTTATCCCTCTCTGTCCCGGGTCAGTGCTGTCTAATCCCGCTCTGTCCCGGGTCAGTGCTGTCTAATCCCGCTCTGTCCCGGGTCAGTGCTGTCTAATCCCTCTCTGTCACGGGTCAGTGCTGTCTAATCCCTCTGTGTCCCGGGTCAGTTCTGTCTAATCCCGCTCTGTCCCGGGTCAGTGCTGTCTAATCCCTCTCTGTCACGGGTCAGTGCTGTCTAATCCCTCTCTGTCGCGGGTCAGTGCTGTCTAATCCCTCTCTGTCCCGGGTCAGTGCTGTCTTATCCCTCTCTGTCCCGGGTCAGTGCTGTCTAATCCCTCTCTGTCACGGGTCAGTGCTGTCTAATCCCTCTCTGTCCCGGGTCAGTGCTGTCTTATCCCTCTCTGTCCCGGGTCAGTGCTGTCTAATCCCTCTCTGTCACGGGTCAGTGCTGTCTAATCCCTCTCTGTCCCGGGTCAGTGCTGTCTAATCCCTCTCTGTCCCGGGTCAGTCCTATCGAATCCCTCTCTGTCCTGGGAAAGTGCTGTCTAATCCCTCTCTGTCCCGGGTCAGTGAGTTTCTAATCCCTCTCTGTCCCGGGTCAGTCCTGTCCAATCCCTCTCTGTCCCGGGACAGTGCTGTCTAATCCCTCTCTGTCACGGGTCAGTGCTGTCTAATCCCTCTCTGTCCCGGGTCAGTGCTGTCTAATCCCGATCTGTCCCGGGTCAGTGCTGTCTAATCCCTCTCTGTCCCGGGTCAGTCCTGTCCAATCCCTCTCTGTCCCGGGACAGTGCTGTCTAATCCCTCTCTGTCCCGGGTCAGTGCTGTCTAATCCCCCTCTGACCCGGGTCAGTGCTGTCTAATCCCTCTCTGTCCCGGGTCAGTGCTGTCTAATCCCCCTCTGTCCCAGGTCAGTGCTGTCTAATCCCTCTCTGTCCCGGGTCAGTGCTGTCTAATCCCGCTCAGTCCCGGGTCAGTGCTGTCTATTCCCTCTCTGTCCTGGGTCAGTGCTGTCTAATCCCTCTCTGTCCCGGGTCAGTGCTGTCTAATCCCTCTCTGTCCCGGGTCAGTCCTGTCTAATCCCCCTCTGTCCCGGGTCAGTGCTGTCTAATCCCTCTCTGTCCCGGGTCAGTGCTGTCTAATCCCGCTCTGTCCCGGGTCAGTGCTGTCTAATCCCTCTCTGTCCCGGGTCAGTGCTGTCCAATCACGATCTGTCCCGGGTCAGTGCTGTCCAATCCCTCTCGGTCCCGGGTCAGTGCTGTCTAATCCCGCTCTGTCCCGGGTTAGTGCTGTCTAATCCCGCTCTGTCCCGGGTCAGTGCTGTCTAATCCCGCTCTGTCCCGGGTCAGTGCTGTCTAATCCCTCTCTGTCCCGGGTCAGTGCTGTCTAATCCCGCTCTGTCCCGGGTCAGTGCTGTCTAATCCCGCTCTGTCCCGGGTCAGTGCTGTCTAATCCCCCTCTGTCCCGGGTCAGTGCTGTCTAATCCCTCTCTGTCCCGGGTCAGTGCTGTCTAATCCCGCTCTGTCCCGGGTCAGTGCTGTCTAATCCCGCTCTGTCCCGGGTCAGTGCTGTCTAATCCCGCTCTGTCCCGGGTCAGTGCTGTCTAATCCCTCTCTGTCCCGGGTCAGTGCTGTCTAATCCCTCTCTGTCACGGGTCAGTGCTCTCTAATCTCGCTCTGTCCCGGGTCAGCGCTGTCCAATCCCGCTCTGTCCCGGGTCAGCGCTGTCCAATCCCGATCTGTCCCGGGTCAGTGCTGTCTAATCCCGCTCTGTCCCGGGTCAGTGCTGTCTAATCCCGCTCTGTCCCGGGTCAGTGCTGTCTAATCCCGCTCTGTCCCGGATCAGTGCTGTCTAATCCCTCTCTGTCCCGGGTCAGTGCTGTCTAATCCCGCTCTGTCCCGGATCAGTGCTGTCTAATCCCGCTCTGTCCCGGGTCAGTGCTGTCTAATCCCGCTCTGTCCCGGGTCAGTGCTGTCTAATCCCGCTCTGTCCCGGGTCAGTGCTGTCTGATCCCTCTCTGTCCCGGGTCAGTGCTGTCTAATCCCGCTCTGTCCCGGGTCATTGTTGTCTAACCCCCCTCTGCCCCTGGTCAGTGCTGTCTAATCCCGCTCTGTCCCGGGTCAGTGCTGTCTAATCCCGCTCTGTCCCGGGTCAGTGCTGTCTAATCCCTCTCTGTCCCGGGTCAGTGCTGTCTAATCCCTCTTTGTCCCGGGTCAGTGCTGTCTAATCCCGCTCTGTCCCGGGTCAGTGCTGTCGAATCCCGCTCTGTCCCGGATCAATGCTGTCTAATCCCTCTCTGTCCCGGGTCTGTGCTGTCTAATCCCTCTCTGTCCCGGGTCTGTGCTGTGTTATCCCGCTCTGTCCCGGATCAGTGCTGTCTAATCCCGCTCTGTCCCGGGTCAGTGCTGTCTAATCCCGCTCTGTCCCGGGTCAGTGCTGTCTAATCCCTCTCTGTCCCGGGTCAGTGCTGTCTAATCCCTCTCTGTCACGGGTCAGTGCTGTCTAATCCCGCTCTGTCCCGGGTCAGCGCTGTCTAATCCCGATCTGTCACGGGTCAGTGCTGTCTAATCCCGCTCTGTCCCGGGTCAGTGCTGTCTAATCCCCCTCTGTCCCGGGTCAGTGCTGTCGAATCCCGCTCTGTCCCGGGTCAGTGCTGTCCAGTCCCGCTCTGTCCCGGGTCAGTGATGTCCAATCCCGATCTGTCCCGGGTCAGTGCTGTCTAATCCCGCTCTGTCCCGGGTCAGTGTGTCTAATCCCTCTCTGTCCCGGGTCAGTGCTGTCTAATCCTGCTCTGTTCCGGGTCAGTGCTGTCTAATCCCTCTCTGTCCCGGGTCAGTGCTGTCCAATCCCGATCTGTACCGGGTCAGTGCTGTCTAATCCCGCTCTGTCCCGTGTCAGTGCTGTCTAATCCCGCTCTGTGCCGGGTCAGTGCTGTCTAATCCCTCTCTGTCCCGGGTCAGTGCTGTCTAATCCCGATCTGTCCCGGGTCAGTGCTGTCTAATCCCGCTCTGTCCCGGGTCAGTGCTGTCTAATCCCTCTCTGTCCCGGGTCAGTGCTGTCTAATCCCTCTCTGTCCCGGGTCAGTCCTATCGAATCCCTCTCTGTCCTGGGAAAGTGCTGTCTAATCCCTCTCTGTCCCGGGTCAGTGAGTTTCTAATCCCTCTCTGTCCCGGGTCAGTCCTGTCCAATCCCTCTCTGTCCCGGGACAGTGCTGTCTAATCCCTCTCTGTCACGGGTCAGTGCTGTCTAATCCCTCTCTGTCCCGGGTCAGTGCTGTCTAATCCCGATCTGTCCCGGGTCAGTGCTGTCTAATCCCTCTCTGTCCCGGGTCAGTCCTGTCCAATCCCTCTCTGTCCCGGGACAGTGCTGTCTAATCCCTCTCTGTCCCGGGTCAGTGCTGTCTAATCCCCCTCTGACCCGGGTCAGTGCTGTCTAATCCCTCTCTGTCCCGGGTCAGTGCTGTCTAATCCCCCTCTGTCCCAGGTCAGTGCTGTCTAATCCCTCTCTGTCCCGGGTCAGTGCTGTCTAATCCCGCTCAGTCCCGGGTCAGTGCTGTCTATTCCCTCTCTGTCCTGGGTCAGTGCTGTCTAATCCCTCTCTGTCCCGGGTCAGTGCTGTCTTATCCCTCTCTGTCCCGGGTCAGTCCTGTCTAATCCCCCTCTGTCCCGGGTCAGTGCTGTCTAATCCCTCTCTGTCCCGGGTCAGTGCTGTCTAATCCCGCTCTGTCCCGGGTCAGTGCTGTCTAATCCCTCTCTGTCCCGGGTCAGTGCTGTCCAATCACGATCTGTCCCGGGTCAGTGCTGTCCAATCCCTCTCGGTCCCGGGTCAGTGCTGTCTAATCCCGCTCTGTCCCGGGTTAGTGCTGTCTAATCCCGCTCTGTCCCGGGTCAGTGCTGTCTAATCCCGCTCTGTCCCGGGTCAGTGCTGTCTAATCCCTCTCTGTCCCGGGTCAGTGCTGTCTAATCCCGCTCTGTCCCGGGTCAGTGCTGTCTAATCCCGCTCTGTCCCGGGTCAGTGCTGTCTAATCCCCCTCTGTCCCGGGTCAGTGCTGTCTAATCCCTCTCTGTCCCGGGTCAGTGCTGTCTAATCCCGCTCTGTCCCGGGTCAGTGCTGTCTAATCCCGCTCTGTCCCGGGTCAGTGCTGTCTAATCCCGCTCTGTCCCGGGTCAGTGCTGTCTAATCCCTCTCTGTCCCGGGTCAGTGCTGTCTAATCCCTCTCTGTCACGGGTCAGTGCTCTCTAATCTCGCTCTGTCCCGGGTCAGCGCTGTCCAATCCCGCTCTGTCCCGGGTCAGCGCTGTCCAATCCCGATCTGTCCCGGGTCAGTGCTGTCTAATCCCGCTCTGTCCCGGGTCAGTGCTGTCTAATCCCGCTCTGTCCCGGGTCAGTGCTGTCTAATCCCGCTCTGTCCCGGATCAGTGCTGTCTAATCCCTCTCTGTCCCGGGTCAGTGCTGTCTAATCCCGCTCTGTCCCGGATCAGTGCTGTCTAATCCCGCTCTGTCCCGGGTCAGTGCTGTCTAATCCCGCTCTGTCCCGGGTCAGTGCTGTCTAATCCCGCTCTGTCCCGGGTCAGTGCTGTCTGATCCCTCTCTGTCCCGGGTCAGTGCTGTCTAATCCCGCTCTGTCCCGGGTCATTGTTGTCTAACCCCCCTCTGCCCCTGGTCAGTGCTGTCTAATCCCGCTCTGTCCCGGGTCAGTGCTGTCTAATCCCGCTCTGTCCCGGGTCAGTGCTGTCTAATCCCTCTCTGTCCCGGGTCAGTGCTGTCTAATCCCTCTTTGTCCCGGGTCAGTGCTGTCTAATCCCGCTCTGTCCCGGGTCAGTGCTGTCGAATCCCGCTCTGTCCCGGATCAATGCTGTCTAATCCCTCTCTGTCCCGGGTCTGTGCTGTCTAATCCCTCTCTGTCCCGGGTCTGTGCTGTGTTATCCCGCTCTGTCCCGGATCAGTGCTGTCTAATCCCGCTCTGTCCCGGGTCAGTGCTGTCTAATCCCGCTCTGTCCCGGGTCAGTGCTGTCTAATCCCTCTCTGTCCCGGGTCAGTGCTGTCTAATCCCTCTCTGTCACGGGTCAGTGCTGTCTAATCCCGCTCTGTCCCGGGTCAGCGCTGTCTAATCCCGATCTGTCACGGGTCAGTGCTGTCTAATCCCGCTCTGTCCCGGGTCAGTGCTGTCTAATCCCCCTCTGTCCCGGGTCAGTGCTGTCGAATCCCGCTCTGTCCCGGGTCAGTGCTGTCCAGTCCCGCTCTGTCCCGGGTCAGTGATGTCCAATCCCGATCTGTCCCGGGTCAGTGCTGTCTAATCCCGCTCTGTCCCGGGTCAGTGTGTCTAATCCCTCTCTGTCCCGGGTCAGTGCTGTCTAATCCTGCTCTGTTCCGGGTCAGTGCTGTCTAATCCCTCTCTGTCCCGGGTCAGTGCTGTCCAATCCCGATCTGTACCGGGTCAGTGCTGTCTAATCCCGCTCTGTCCCGTGTCAGTGCTGTCTAATCCCGCTCTGTGCCGGGTCAGTGCTGTCTAATCCCTCTCTGTCCCGGGTCAGTGCTGTCTAATCCCGATCTGTCCCGGGTCAGTGCTGTCTAATCCCGCTCTGTCCCGGGTCAGTGCTGTCTAATCCCGCTCTGTCCCGGGTCAGTGCTGTCTAATCCCGCTCTGTCCCGGGTCAGTGCTGTCTAATCCCTCTCTGTCCCGGGTCAGTGCTGTCTAATCCCGCTCTGTCCCGGGTCAGTGCTGTCTAATCCCCTCTGTCCCGGGTCAGTGCTGTCTAATCCCCCTCGGTCCCAGGTCAGTGCTGTCTAATCCCGCTCTGTCCCGGGTCAGTGCTGTCTAATCCCGCTCTGTCCCGGGTCAGTGCTGTCTAATCCCGATCTGTCCCGGGTCAGTGCTGTCTAATTCCCCTCTGTCCCGGGTCAGTTCTGTCTAATCCCTCTCTGTCCCGGGTCAGTGCTGTCTAATCCCGCTCTGTCCCGGGTCAGTGCTGTCTAATCCCGCTCTGTCCCGGGTCTGTGCTGTCTAATCCCGCTCTGTCCCGGGTCAGTGCTGTCTAGTCCCCCTCTGTCCCGGGTCAGTGCTGTCTAATCCCTCTCTGACCCGGGTCAGTGCTGTCTAATTCCCCTCTGTCCCTGGTCAGTGCTGTCTAATCCCGCTCTGTCCCGGGTCAGTGCTGTCAAATCCCGCTCTGTCCCGGGTCAGTGCTGTCTAATCCCGCTCTGTCCCGGGTCAGTGCGGTCCAATCCCGCTCTGTCCCGGGTCAGTGCTGTCGAATCCCGCTCTGTCCCGGGTCAGTGCTGTCCAATCCCGCTCTGTCCCGGGTCAGAGCTGTCCAATCCCGATCTGTCCCGGGTCAGTGCTGTCTAATCCCGCTCTGTCTCGGGTCAGTGTGTCTAATCCCTCTCTGTCCCAGGTCAGTGCTGTCTAATCCCGCTCTGTCCCGGGTCAGTGCTGTCTAATCCCTCTCTGTCCCGGGTCAGTGCTGTCCAATCCCGATCTGTCCCGGGTCAGTGCTGTCTAATCCCGCTCTGTCCCGGGTCAGTGCTGTCTAATCCCGCTCTGTCCCGGGTCAGTGCTGTCTAATCCCGCTCTGTCCCGGATCAGTGCTGTCTAATCCCTCTCTGTCCCGGGTCAGTGCTGTCTAATCCCGCTCTGTCCCGGATCAGTGCTGTCTAATCCCGCTCTGTCCCGGGTCAGTGCTGTCTAATCCCGCTCTGTCCCGGGTCAGTGCTGTCTAATCCCGCTCTGTCCCGGGTCAGTGCTGTCTGATCCCTCTCTGTCCCGGGTCAGTGCTGTCTAATCCCGCTCTGTCCCGGGTCATTGTTGTCTAACCCCCCTCTGCCCCTGGTCAGTGCTGTCTAATCCCGCTCTGTCCCGGGTCAGTGCTGTCTAATCCCGCTCTGTCCCGGGTCAGTGCTGTCTAATCCCTCTCTGTCCCGGGTCAGTGCTGTCTAATCCCTCTTTGTCCCGGGTCAGTGCTGTCTAATCCCGCTCTGTCCCGGGTCAGTGCTGTCGAATCCCGCTCTGTCCCGGATCAATGCTGTCTAATCCCTCTCTGTCCCGGGTCTGTGCTGTCTAATCCCTCTCTGTCCCGGGTCTGTGCTGTGTTATCCCGCTCTGTCCCGGATCAGTGCTGTCTAATCCCGCTCTGTCCCGGGTCAGTGCTGTCTAATCCCGCTCTGTCCCGGGTCAGTGCTGTCTAATCCCTCTCTGTCCCGGGTCAGTGCTGTCTAATCCCTCTCTGTCACGGGTCAGTGCTGTCTAATCCCGCTCTGTCCCGGGTCAGCGCTGTCTAATCCCGATCTGTCACGGGTCAGTGCTGTCTAATCCCGCTCTGTCCCGGGTCAGTGCTGTCTAATCCCCCTCTGTCCCGGGTCAGTGCTGTCGAATCCCGCTCTGTCCCGGGTCAGTGCTGTCCAGTCCCGCTCTGTCCCGGGTCAGTGCTGTCCAATCCCGATCTGTCCCGGGTCAGTGCTGTCTAATCCCGCTCTGTCCCGGGTCAGTGTGTCTAATCGCTCTCTGTCCCGGGTCAGTGCTGTCTAATCCTGCTCTGTTCCGGGTCAGTGCTGTCTAATCCCTCTCTGTCCCGGGTCAGTGCTGTCCAATCCCGATCTGTACCGGGTCAGTGCTGTCTAATCCCGCTCTGTCCCGTGTCAGTGCTGTCTAATCCCGCTCTGTGCCGGGTCAGTGCTGTCTAATCCCTCTCTGTCCCGGGTCAGTGCTGTCTAATCCCGATCTGTCCCGGGTCAGTGCTGTCTAATCCCGCTCTGTCCCGGGTCAGTGCTGTCTAATCCCGCTCTGTCCCGGGTCAGTGCTGTCTAATCCCGCTCTGTCCCGGGTCAGTGCTGTCTAATCCCTCTCTGTCCCGGGTCAGTGCTGTCTAATCCCGCTCTGTCCCGGGTCAGTGCTGTCTAATCCCCTCTGTCCCGGGTCAGTGCTGTCTAATCCCCCTCGGTCCCAGGTCAGTGCTGTCTAATCCCGCTCTGTCCCGGGTCAGTGCTGTCTAATCCCGCTCTGTCCCGGGTCAGTGCTGTCTAATCCCGATCTGTCCCGGGTCAGTGCTGTCTAATTCCCCTCTGTCCCGGGTCAGTTCTGTCTAATCCCTCTCTGTCCCGGGTCAGTGCTGTCTAATCCCGCTCTGTCCCGGGTCAGTGCTGTCTAATCCCGCTCTGTCCCGGGTCTGTGCTGTCTAATCCCGCTCTGTCCCGGGTCAGTGCTGTCTAGTCCCCCTCTGTCCCGGGTCAGTGCTGTCTAATTCCCCTCTGTCCCTGGTCAGTGCTGTCTAATCCCGCTCTGTCCCGGGTCAGTGCTGTCAAATCCCGCTCTGTCCCGGGTCAGTGCTGTCTAATCCCGCTCTGTCCCGGGTCAGTGCGGTCCAATCCCGCTCTGTCCCGGGTCAGTGCTGTCGAATCCCGCTCTGTCCCGGGTCAGTGCTGTCCAATCCCGCTCTGTCCCGGGTCAGAGCTGTCCAATCCCGATCTGTCCCGGGTCAGTGCTGTCTAATCCCGCTCTGTCTCGGGTCAGTGTGTCTAATCCCTCTCTGTCCCAGGTCAGTGCTGTCTAATCCCGCTCTGTCCCGGGTCAGTGCTGTCCAATCCCGATCTGTCCCGGGTCAGTGCTGTCTAATCCCGCTCTGTCCCGGGTCAGTGTGTCTAATCCCTCTCTGTCCCGGGTCAGTGCTGTCTAATCCTGCTCTGTTCCGGGTCAGTGCTGTCCAATCCCGATCTGTCCCGGGTCAGTGCTGTCTAATCCCGCTCTGTCCCGGGTCAGTGTGTCTAATCCCTCTCTGTCCCGGGTCAGTGCTGTCTAATCCCTCTCTGTCCCGGGTCAGTGCTGTCTAATCCCGCTCTGTCCCGGGTCAGTGCTGTCTAATCCCCTCTGTCCCGGGTCAGTGCTGTCTAATCCCCCTCGGTCCCAGGTCAGTGCTGTCTAATCCCGCTCTGTCCCGGGTCAGTGCTGTCTAATCCCGCTCTGTCCCGGGTCAGTGCTGTCTAATCCCGATCTGTCCCGGGTCAGTGCTGTCTAATTCCCCTCTGTCCCGGGTCAGTTCTGTCTAATCCCTCTCTGTCCCGGGTCAGTGCTGTCTAATCCCGCTCTGTCCCGGGTCAGTGCTGTCTAATCCCGCTCTGTCCCGGGTCTGTGCTGTCTAATCCCGCTCTGTCCCGGGTCAGTGCTGTCTAGTCCCCCTCTGTCCCGGGTCAGTGCTGTCTAATCCCTCTCTGACCCGGGTCAGTGCTGTCTAATTCCCCTCTGTCCCTGGTCAGTGCTGTCTAATCCCGCTCTGTCCCGGGTCAGTGCTGTCAAATCCCGCTCTGTCCCGGGTCAGTGCTGTCTAATCCCGCTCTGTCCCGGGTCAGTGCGGTCCAATCCCGCTCTGTCCCGGGTCAGTGCTGTCGAATCCCGCTCTGTCCCGGGTCAGTGCTGTCCAATCCCGCTCTGTCCCGGGTCAGAGCTGTCCAATCCCGATCTGTCCCGGGTCAGTGCTGTCTAATCCCGCTCTGTCTCGGGTCAGTGTGTCTAATCCCTCTCTGTCCCAGGTCAGTGCTGTCTAATCCCGCTCTGTCCCGGGTCAGTGCTGTCCAATCCCGATCTGTCCCGGGTCAGTGCTGTCTAATCCCGCTCTGTCCCGGGTCAGTGTGTCTAATCCCTCTCTGTCCCGGGTCAGTGCTGTCTAATCCTGCTCTGTTCCGGGTCAGTGCTGTCTAATCCCTCTCTGTCCCGGGTCAGTGCTGTCCAATCCCGATCTGTACCGGGTCAGTGCTGTCTAATCCCGCTCTGTCCCGGGTCAGTGCTGTCTAATCCCTCTCTGTCCCGGGTCAGTGCTGTCTAATCCCGATCTGTCCCGGGTCAGTGCTGTCTAATCCCGCTCTGTCCCGGGTCAGTGCTGTCTAATCCCGCTCTGTCCCGGGTCAGTGCTGTCTAATCCCGCTCTGTCCCGGGTCAGTGCTGTCTAATCCCTCTCTGTCCCGGGTCAGTGCTGTCTAATCCCGCTCTGTCCCGGGTCAGTGCTGTCTAATCCCCTCTGTCCCGGGTCAGTGCTGTCTAATCCCCCTCTGTCCCAGGTCAGTGCTGTCTAATCCCGCTCTGTCCCAGGTCAGTGCTGTCTAATCCCGCTCTGTCCCGGGTCAGTGCTGTCTAATCCCTCTCTGTCCCGGGTCAGTGCTGTCTAATCCCGCTCTGTCCCGGGTCAGTGCTGTCTAATCCCCTCTGTCCCGGGTCAGTGCTGTCTAATCCCCCTCTGTCCCAGGTCAGTGCTGTCTAATCCCGCTCTGTCCCAGGTCAGTGCTGTCCAATCCCGCTCTGTCCCGGGTCAGTGCTGTCTAATCCCGATCTGTCCCGGGTCAGTGCTGTCTAATTCCCCTCTGTCCCGGGTCAGTTCTGTCTAATCCCTCTCTGTCCCGGGTCAGTGCTGTCTAATCCCGCTCTGTCCCGGGTCAGTGCTGTCTAATCCCGCTCTGTCCCGGGTCTGTGCTGTCTAATCCCGCTCTGTCCCGGGTCAGTGCTGTCTAATCCCCCTCTGTCCCGGGTCAGTGCTGTCTAATCCCTCTCTGACCCGGGTCAGTGCTGTCTAATTCCCCTCTGTCCCTGGTCAGTGCTGTCTAATCCCGCTCTGTCCCAGGTCAGTGCTGTCAAATCCCGCTCTGTCCCGGGTCAGTGCTGTCTAATCCCGCCCTGTCCCGGGTCAGTGCGGTCCAATCCCACTCTGTCCCGGGTCAGTGCTGTCGAATCCCGCTCTGTCCCGGGTCAGTGCTGTCCAATCCCGCTCTGTCCCGGGTCAGTGCTGTCCAATCCCGATCTGTCCCGGGTCAGTGCTGTCTAATCCCGCTCTGTCCCGGGTCAGTGTGTCTAATCCATCTCTGTCCCGGGTCAGTGCTGTCTAATCCCGCTCTGTCCCGGGTCAGTGCTGTCCAATCCCGATCTGTCCCGGGTCAGTGCTGTCTAATCCCGCTCTGTCCCCGGTCAGTGCTGTCTAATCCCGCTCTGTCCCGGGTCAGTGCTGTCTAATCCCGCTCTGTCCCGGGTCAGTGCTGTCTAATCCCTCTGTGTCCCGGGTCAGTTCTGTCTAATCCCGCTCTGTCCCGGGTCAGTGCTGTCTAATCCCGCTCTGTCCCGGGTCAGTGCTGTCTAATCCCGCTCTGTCCCGGGTCAGTTCTGTCTAAACCCTCTCTGTCCCGGGTCAGTGCTGTCTAATCCCGCTCTGTCCCGGGTCAGTGCTGTCTAATCCCGCTCTGTCCCGGGTCAGTGCTGTCTAATCCCGCTCTGTCCCGGGTCTGTGCTGTCTAATCCCGCTCTGTCCCGGGTCAGTGCTGTCTAATCCCCCTCTGTCCCGGGTCAGTGCTGTCTAATCCCTCTCTGTCCCGGGTCAGTGCTGTCCAATCCCGATCTGTCCCGGGTCAGTGCTGTCTAATCCCCTCTGTCCCGGGTCAGTGCTGTCTAATCCCGCTCTGTCCCGGGTCAGTGCTGTCTAATCCCGCTCTGTCCCGGGTCAGTGCTGTCTAATCCCTCTGTGTCCCGGGTCAGTTCTGTCTAATCCCGCTCTGTCCCGGGTCAGTGCTGTCTAATCCCGCTCTGTCCCGGGTCAGTGCTGTCTAATCCCGCTCTGTCCCGGGTGTGTGTTGCCTTATCCCGGGTTAGGGCGGTGCCGTGCTTTGACAGTGGGCGGACCCGGGACCGCACCCAGTCTCTGGGACAGGGAGCCCCGCTCAGACCCGGAGCGGGACGGTGCCTGGTGTCCGGTGTCCGGTGTCCGGGATGTCCGGGATGGCCCTGACCATTTCCAAGGCTCGGCAGAGACGGGCCGGGGTCGGCTCTAATGCAGCAGCCAGCCCCTTCCTGAAGCAGGAATACGCGGTTCTCCGGGATCACTGTCTCCAAACAGGCTCCTTGTTCCAGGATCACAGCTTCCCGGCCAACGCCGGCTGCCTGGGA